>NC_041397.2:135037283-135179783 GCF_900747795.2 Erpetoichthys calabaricus | reverse complement strand
CTGCCCCAAACCTTCTCGATGTCTTTTGGTCGTTTTTCTGGCAATATATATATATATATATATATGTATATATATATACACATACACATACACACACATATATATATATATATATATACATATACACACACACACACATATATATATACAAACACATATATATATATACATTGTAGCAGATATGGCTTTGCTCCTCCTCTTGAACCCTCAGGTACCTCTCCAAACACGAGGTAAAAGCACAAGACTTCTTTATTTTGTTGTCACGTGCACAAAATACCCTACTCTCCACACTACTCATACAATTAACACAATAACACTCTCTCTATAACCCTCCTCCTCACCCAGACACTTAGCCACCCTACCTCCCAGCTCAGCTCAATCTCTGGGCTTTCCCCGGAGTCCTTTATACCCCCTGACCCGGAAGTGGTTCCTGTTCAAACCCCACAAGTCCTTATTCCTTCCGGGTCAGGGTAATCAGTCCTTTTCTTCACCCCGGGAGCACGTTGTTTCTTCCCGTCATGTGACCATGACGTACTCCCAGGTTATAGGGCGCATACGAGCCTCCGAGTCCCCCTACAGCGACTCCTGGTGGCCCCCAAGGTATCCAGCAGGGCTGCATATAAAAACTACATAGTCCATGAGGCTCTGCTGGAACTCGGGGCACATCCACGCTGTTGGGAGAGCTCCTCCTGGCGGCCTGGGGGTGAGGGCCGGAATATGTAGCCGGCCAGTCATCACAACATATATATATATATATATATATATATATATATATATATATATATATATATATATACACATATCTATATATATAATTCACGAAGCCGCCGCCAGAGCGGGCAAGACACCCATGAAAGCATGCAGAGCAAAGCAAGACACCCATGAAAGCACGCAGGAAGGAGCCATATATGGAATCTCTAAGCCGCCGCCACAGCGGGCAAGACACCTATGAAAGCACGCAGGAAGGAGCCACGCCCACCACCTCTAAGACCATTGGAAACGCCGAAAATGCGCAGAGCCACGCCCACCAACTCGGACGCGACGCCTCAGAAACCACTCCGTCATTTCTGTTTGTCTGTGCTACAGTCCGCATGCAGCTCTGAGCCACATTGACTTTTCGGTTACGACACACGACCACGTGCAACATCGCCTCACCAATGCAGGCCCTGCAACAGTCGAGACGCTCTCTCAGCAGCTGACCTTCTCTGTGCCTGACTCCACTATAGGCTGCAACAAAATTATGAAAGTACGGGCGCATTTGTTCACACAAGCTGTGTGTGTGTGTGGGTGAGTTGGTGTTAGTTAGTTAATTAGTTCCTCGAAGTATTTCAACATTTAATATGCACAAGCGGTAACACTGCAAAAGCAGCCCAAACCAGAAAAGACGGCTGGCAAAAAGTGGCCGACAAATTAAACGCGTGTGCATTGTACTTACTGAAAACAGCGTTACGGATTTTGCAAATGTTCATTTTTTTCACTCTGCTTAAAAAACATTTAAAAAGCGGCGTGATTATGCAGCGTATACTATGCCACGGCTTGGTATGCAGCGTTTATAACAGTTTGTTTGTCGTGGATAATTTGCCTTTTACTATATAAACGCGTGTGCATTGTACTTACTGAAAGCAGCGTTACGGATTTTGCAAATGTTCATCATATATAATCCACCAAGTCGTCCGACTGTGTGATACAAACGACAGAGCACCACCCAAGAACTCGAACCGCTAGAGAGACACGCCCACCAACTCTAATACGCCTGCCCGTCTGACTGTTACCAGCGTTCACCGCAATGTGCTGGAGTGTAAAACCATCACAACTATCAGACGCTGTCTATATCTAAGAAGATATATAGATACTCATTATTCACCGGCACACGTCCACCCACGCTCTCAAGGCATTCACAGTGCCTGCTCATGTGCTCGAACACAACAACTCACCACACACAAATCTTGCTTTATTTGACTCAACATGGGAAACCTCACCCTGCCTGGACACGGAGAGGATTGACAGATTGATAGCTCTTTCTCGATTCTGTGTGTGGTGTTGCATGGCCGTACTTAGTTGGTGGAGCGATTAGTCTGGTTAATTCCGATAACGAATGAGACTCCCTCCTGCTTAATAGTTATGCGATCGCCAATCGGTTGGTGTTCAACTTCTTAGAGGGACACGTGGGGTGGATTATATATAGAAAACCAGCCAGAACCGCAAAGAACAATGAAACGACAATGTGGCTCAGAGGTGCACAGACGACAGCGACTCAGGTGAGGAGTTGGGGACAGCAAGTCTTTGATAGGCTGCAACAAAATGATGAAAGAACCGGCGCTTTTTTTTCACACAAGCTGGGTGGGTGGGTGGGTGTTAGTTAATTCAAGATTTAATATGCACAAGCGGTAACACTGCAAAAGCGGCCCAAACCTGAAAAGTCGGCTGGCAAAAAGTGGCCGACAAATTAAACGCGTGTGCATTGTACTTACTGAACGCAGCGTTACGGATTTTGCAAATGTTCACTTTTTTCATTCAAAGCGCTATCCACACAGGGAGGAACCGGGAAGCAAACCCAAAATCTTCCACAGTCTCCTTACTGTAAAGCAGCAACACTTCCACTGCGCTACAAGGCAGAGAATGCAGTTAAAGAATGCACCGGGCTCAATTTTATTTTCACTTCTGTTTGGACAACTGTGTTGTTCAGGAAGTGTTCACTCATCAATACATAATTATGCTGCGTATGCTAAGCCGCGGGTTGGCTAGTATATATATATATATATATATATATATATATATATATATATATATATATATATATATATAGTGGTACGCGGCTGGGGGCAGACCCGGCCGGGACGCCTGGAAGGACTGGGTTATGGCTTATTTATCCTCCGGGCCACAAGGGGGCAACCGCCCTGGAGTAGAAGAGGCCCACAGAAGGGGAGCAGGGAGGCTCAAGACCGCTGGGGCCTCTGGTCGCCGCCAGAGGGTGCCCTGAGCCCCATGGAGCCCGGGACTTATACACTTCTGCCACACCCATGGAGGACGATCCTTCCAGGGTCACCCGGAGTGCTTCCGGGTGCTCTCCTGATGTTTCCGCCACACCAGGACGTGACGTCAGGTAGAGTACCTGGAGCTCATCCGGGTGAGGATAAAGGGAGCCGCCTCCCTCCTGTCAGAGAGCTGGAGTCGGGAGCAGGAGCAGGATGAAGCTCCTGGAGAGAGAGTGCAGGTGGCCCAGGGACAAGGAGAGAGAAGGCCCAGGAGAAAGGTGACTGGGGCTAGAGGCACTGTGTTGGTGTGCGGGACTGTGACTTGTGTTGTTGTGGAAGACAAAATAAAAGGCATTCTTGATAAAGATGCGGTGTCTGACTGGTGGTGTCCAGGCAAATATCACAATATATACACATACACACAGAGATCCTTAACAAATAATTATTGGTACATTTTCCCTCAGTTTATTATTTAAAATTAGCAGTACTTCTCTGCTGCAAAGCGCGGTTATTTTGATAATAAACCTATAATAATGACGTCTTCCCATTTGTTAGATTCTCTGCCTATAGAAATTATCTGCGGGATGAGATTTAACTCCAAATATTATAGCTGGGATTTTTTTTCTCCTTGCAGATAATGGCTTCTTCCCTTCACTACGTGGCTTTTGTTCATGCAAAATTCAAACAATGATTTGTCAGATAAGCTGTTGCACAGACGGAATTCAAAACACTGACTTGTAAGAGAGAGATATTTAAGAGAGTGGAAATAATTAAGTCAAAAAATAAAGTCTCGAATCTGACTAACAAACAATAAGAATTCCTTTGTTAAGTCAAAGTCAAAGTGAACTTTATTGTCATCTCAACCTTATACAAGTATACAGATAGACAAAATTGCGAAGCTCAGGGTCCACAGTGTAACAACATGAAGTGCAAATAATAAATTAAAAATAGAATTAAAATTTAAATTAAAATTTAAAATTAAAACACAAACAAGACAAGACATTGTGCAAAGAAGACAAAGAAGTAGCAGCAATATTGACGTGTAGTTAGCAATATGAACATTTATGCAATGTATGGTATTTGCAATCTAGATACTGTACATAAAAATAGTAAATAGATATTTAATATAATAAATAAATAATAAATAATAGGTATAGATAATACAGAAATTATCAGTGTATGATAACAGTTGTTTAAGACATGTGTAAACAATGACAGGTCAGAATGTTTCACAGCAGAAGGATATCAAGAGTGTCAAAATACTTAAAGGTCAGTATGAGATTTTCAGTTCTTCTCTACATGCACACTCATCTTTGCAGGAAAGTGGCTTGCATGTATAAAAGTTCTGTTTTTAGAGGTGGTTGAGGCAGTGTGGAAGATCCCAGGGGGCAGCATGGTGTTAAGGAGTCTGACAGCTTGGGGGTAAAAACTATCCTGCAGCCTGGCAGATCTGGCTTTGATGCTGCAGTATCTTTTCTTGGATGGCAGAAGTGTGAAAAGTCCATGTGAGGGGTGTAAGGGGTCCTGCACAATACTGCAGGCCTTGCAGACACTGCGTTTGTAAACTATGTCTTGTAGTGAAGGGAGAGGCACCCCAATAATGTTTTTTGCTGTCTTCACTATCCTTTGCAGGCACTTGCAGTCGGATATGTTGCAGTTGCCATACCAGATAGTGATGCAGCTGGTCAGAACACTCTCAATAGTGCCACTGTAGAACATGGTGAGGATGGAAGGGGGAAGACTTGCTCACTTCAGCCGCCTCAGGAAGTGTAGTCTCTGCTGGGATTTCTTGATTAGTGATGAGGTGTTATGCATTGACGTAAGTTCCTCAGTTATGTGCACACCGAGGAACTTGGTACTCCTAATAGTCTCCACATCTAAAATGTTGATGCTGAGTGGATGTGGGCAGGATGTGATTTTCTGAAGTCCACGATTATCTCTTTTGTCTTGTCGATATTGAGAGATAGATTGTTGCCTTCACACAATGCAGACAGCCGTTCCACCTCATCTCTGTATGCTCTTTCATCATCCCTGCTTATCAGTCCCAGCACCATCGTATCATCCACAAACTTGATGATGTGGTTGGTGTTGTGTGTGGCTGTGCAGTCGTGAGTCAGCAGGGTGAAGAGCAGTGGACTAAGCAAGCAGCCCTGCGGCACTCCAGTGCTCAGTGTGATGATGCTGCCTAATCCGAACTGACTAGGGCCTCTCTGTCAAGATGTCCAGGATCCTGTTGCAGAGGGTGGTGTTCAGGCACAACCTGCTCAGTTTTAAAACCAGCTTTTGAGGGATGATTGTGTTGAAGGCAGTGCTAAAGTCTATGAATAGCATCCCGACATATGTGTCTTTTTTATCCAGATGTGTCAGGGAGAGGTGAAGGGCAGAGCATATGGCATCCTCAGTTGACCTGTTTGAGCAGTATGCAAACTGAAGAGGGTCAAGGAAGGCAGGGAGATTAGTCTTTATGTGTGACATGACTAACCTTTCGAAGCACTTCATGATGATTGGCGTGAGTGCATCCATCCATCCATCCATCCATTTTCCAACCCGCTGAATCTGAACACAGGGTCATGGGGGTCTGCTGGAGCCAATCCCAGCCAACACAGGGCACAGGGCAGGAAACAATCCTGGGCAGGGTGCCAACCCACCGCAGGGTGTGAGTGCAACTTGTCCATAATCCATTAACCCCATAAAAACAGCAAAAAAAAAAACTACACAGTAACTCACTAACACCTTAGCACATTCGAAATGAACCACCAGGAACTGTGGGAGACCCTCTGGATTCATAGGGCGTAGGGCAGTGATTGGCATGGGGGCCACATTTTTTGGGGAACAACCAACAAAACACATGGAACATAACACAGGCAGCTTACGTACATAAACAAAATTAACAGCTACATAAACAGAATAAATCAAAAAATCGAAAATGAACAAAGGAGACATAAAATATCAATCTGAACCCCAGCCAGAGGAGGAACCCTGACCAAGACATGATACATTGCAACTGGACATCATCACTTAGTAATTACTGTGTAAGCACAGCCACAGTATAGTTAGGTGTGCTCACTACTCACTCTTAATCCTTGTTTGTCCACTGCTCTTCAAGGCCCACCACAGGGACACAGTCATAACGCCTAGTCATGCTATACTTAATCAGGAAATTACTGTGCAAAAGAACTGTAAAAAAAAGTCTAAATACTAAGCAATTGCCATTGCATAAAAAGTCCCTTTATATACGAATTAATCAACTGAATTCAAGTGATGATTAGCTAAGCATGGAGGACCCAGACTAGGTCCAGAACAACATTTGCATTGAGATCCTAGCTGGGCATCACAGCAGCTTATGAAATGGTGACATACAGCTGTAATGACACCACCAATTGCCTGGACAGCTTTGATTGGATTTTGCTAGAGCTTCACAGTGAGTCAGCCACATTTCAAGCCTGGGAGGTTTCTGTCCCACTGCTTTTAGAAGGTTCACAGTCAAGTCATTGTCTGTCCTTGTGCATTGCAGGCTATGCTGGTGTCCACCAGACTGCTCACACGTTTGATTTTTCCAATTTGATAATTTCCACCAGGATTTTACTGAATTAAGCATATGATATATGTTTTGATGCAGAAAAAGTATGTATCGATATATGTTTCAGCTCTTTTTTATTAGTTCGTTGTTAATTGATAGTGTTCTACTTTGAATTTGGCAGCCTTGCCAGCAGTCTGATCAAAACAATGGTTAAGGAAAAATAACTTTGGAAAGGAAAGGCATAATTGTATTTTCTTTACCCTTTACATGTATTCATGTTTTATTCCCATTTGTTTTTGCCTTTCATTCTTATTTCAGTAACATCAAGATCATGAAGACATTTTTCATTTTGCTCTGATGTAATGTTCATTTTAATTCCTTGTTGTTCTGATATTTCATCATTTCTCTATGTTTTTCAATAGACACTGCCATTTTGGGGCCTCAGACACTATGGGTTGTTGGCCAATGTGGTGTGAACCTGTGCCTGGCATAAAACAAGGCAAAGCTTCAGAACTCTAACCCTTTAGACTCTGCCTCATTTATGTTCATTTTGTGCTACTTTGATTTTTATTTTTTTTACATTTTGACTTTTGACAGTTAAACATTGAATTAACTGGCTGTAACTTCATAATCCTTCACTCAGTATTCATATTCTACCCCTCAAAATAACGCTCAGACATTTCTCTTTCAGAATTATTATAGCTACGTTGTACACATACAGCATGTTACAGCAGAATAAGTTGTAAAATTCAGAAATGCACTTTGAATGTTATTCTTATTTCCATAGGTGTTAGAAGAAGCTTCCAAACACTATACACATGCTAGTGAATGTATCAGGAACACCAATAAAAATGTTATGAAATATTTGTAAGTAATATTTCTATTTTTATTGTTTTGAAGCAGTACAAAAAACAGGATTATTTTTCTCCGCTTTTACTGAATTCAGATAAGTATCCATAGCATACATATCGATTATTGAAACCCCTTGGCCTGTGTATCATGTGGAAAGGCAGATCTTACTCACAATATATATAGTTGGAAACGAAATTATACTGTGCATCCAAATTACAACACCAATATTGTCAAGATGCAAAAATATTTTCAGAAAAATAATCAGAAACATAGAAAGTGGAATGCGGTGTCATTTTGAAAGTTAATAGATAGTAGTCTGTCTGTCAATTTGAACCCAATTGAATCAGGACTTTAAAGAAAGCCATTGGAGTGTTAGGGGCCAGCAGCAATCTGAGGGAAGAAAGAAAACATTGCAACATAGAATCAGGTTATGCAATATGGCATTTTAACAGCAAAACATTGCACTTTAATTATAGCAGAGGAGAAGGGAATGATTTTATACAGTTTTTAAAAAACGTTCACATTAATTCAATCCTTCCAGTGGGATCAAAAACAATGGATCTGAGTTTAAAGGGTTAGAAAGATTTTTTCATAAACCAAAAGAAAAAGGATTTTAGGGATGGAAAGTCTGCTCTTAATTAATTTTTAATTTATGACATGGATTCTTGTTTTATTCTAATAATGAGAAGAAAAATATACAACCAATTTAGTGCACTAACATCCTTGATGACTCCATGTTTTGTCGTGCAGCCTTATCATGAATCAGGCATGATTCTGGTCCGATGCAGAAGGCCATGGCAGAGGGTGGTGAACCACACCAAGACAGAGAGCCACCTGGTAGTCTAAGCAAGATAAACTGATTATAACCCAAATTGTATTAACATTATTTTGCTAACACTCAAACGTGTACTTTGTTGTTTTGGGGTTATTATCTATAAAAGATGAATGAATGTGTAACTTCCTTTCCTGCTGGTTGTAGCACTCTGTCTAATTGCCTGGTATTACAGATATAAAAGAAACGGGTAAGCATTGAACTACGATAGCAGTCAGTCCTGTGGGAAGAGTGTGGGATGTGGGGCTTTCTGCTGTGGTCTATACCAGGGGTGGCCAACTCTGATCCTGGAAAGCCTTGGTGTCTACAGATTTTCATTTGAACTATTTTCTTAATTAATGACTAGTTTTTGCAACTAATTAACTTCATTTAATTTATTTGCTACTTGAGACTTAGACCCCTTAAATCAGGGCTGAGCAGCGCCGGTCCTAGAGAGCCACAGTGGCTTCAAGGTTTTTGTTCCAACCCTATTGAAAAATGAGATATCATTCATTGCTCAGCACTTATTGCTCAAATGATATTTTTCTGCTTCATTTTAGTTGTCTCATTTGTTATGATTTTAAACCCTTAATTGCTTATTTTAGTCTTAAACAACTGTATTCACTGTTTTAACTGCTCCATATTAGCAATAAGACATCTATACTGTACACATAAAAGACAAAGCCCTCACTGACTCATCACTAATTCTCCCACTTTCCATATAGGTGGGAAGCTGAAATTTCGCATGCTCATTCCTTGCAGTGTACTTACAAAAGTTAGGTATGTTTCATGTCCTATTGCAACACCCAAGGTGGGGGGAGGGGGAAAGGTGTACCCTCTAAACTGTATATATAGATAGGGGAAACCCCTCCTCACTATTTCTGTGACTTCCAATATACTGTATGTAGGAAGCCCAAATTTCCCATGCTCATCCTTTACACTGTACTTACAAACGTTAAGTATGTTTCATTTCGCGCCGTGCCCTGTAATGAACTTTCGAAAATAATGTCTTCTTTTTGACGGTTCTCACCATTATGCCATAAGGAACTTTTGGAACTGACTTCTCCTTTTGACAGTTACATTCCTTATTTTCGTTAACAGACAATATATTTCACGGCAGTGACGCACAACGGTCGCCCCCGGTCCCCCTTCCTTTTTCCGTACGGACGCTGTCCACGCACCTACCACGTGGTTGGTTCCCTGATTATACATTAATAATTAATAATTTTATAATAATTTTTTGCATTTATATAGCGCTTTTCTCACTACTCAAAGCGCTTAGCAATTGCAGGTTAAGGGCCTTGCTTAACCCTTTAACCGCCAACTCCCTAAATATTCCCCAAGCCAGGCGAAATCTGAACAATTTTTGTTTTTTTACTTTTTTACATTTTTTTTACATTTTTTACATTTATTCAAGCAGTATTGACCACTAAATGTTGTGCAAGTTGCCAGTGTATACACGAAATCTATAAATGTAACCTGAATTCTCAGCTAAGCAAAACATCTTGATACCAAACCGTGCCCTTTTCAATGGTAGATACTGTCGAAACTGTAAGCGGCCCTTCCACGACAATAAACTTTCATCAACTGCAACTGACGGTCCTGGCATGTAGGGCAACTGAAATGCTTCAAATAAATGATCAATCAAAGGACGTAGCTTGAACAAGTGGTCGCGGTTTGGATCTTTCTTATCTGGCTCGTTTCTGTTGTCATTCAAATGAAAGAATTTCAGCAGCAAAGAGAATCGGTTACGTGTCATGACAGCTGCAAAAATAGGTGTTGCATACACAGGATCTGTAGACCAGTACATCTCAATATCTGGTTTTCTGATTATTCCCATCAACATCAAAATCCCAATGAATTTTTTCATTTCGTTTTCATCAGTGTCAAACCAAGCACGAACACGGGAATGTGGAGGTAAATTGGGATTTTTCTCAATAAACTGTGCTGCATACAGATTTGTCTGATGAACAAAATGTCTAATCAAATCAGGTGACACAAACAGCTCATAAAACTGCTCAGCAGTGTAATTGTTTACATCAACAATAAAGCCACACGTTCCCTCAAACGAATGCAGAAAAGGTAGTTCACCTCGGGCAGCAGCCCAGCTGAGATGCTGGGGATACACCCACTCAGCGCCGTCATCCGATGCGTCTTCATTCACAGTATCATGCAGCGCACGTTGCTGCTCATCACTGTCGCTAAAATCTTCTTCAGAACTGCTACAATCATGATCAGAACTGTCCAAAATCGCCTGCAAAGCCTCACTTGAAGTCAGTTTACGTTTCGCCATATTCACAGCTGTTACATGCGAATCACGTCACATGACCGGCCAAAACAACCACAGACTTGTCGAAATACAACGTAGTAATAATACCCACGCCAAACCGTCAGTTATACTACTTGCCAGGCATTCATATAACCACAGGCAAATGTGCCGGATAATTCCGGCAGTATGGCGTTAGCATTAAAACAGCGGTGCCGGATATATCCGGCAGAGGGCGGTGAAGGGGTTAAGGGCCCAACAGAGCAGAGTCCCTTTTTGGCAGTTACGGGATTCGAACCGGCAACCTTCCGATTGCCAGTGCAGATCCCTGGCCTCAGAGCCACCACTCCGCCTACAATTAATGACATCCCACCCTCATGTGCCTCCTCACTCGCTTCCTTACTTTTCTCAGCTGTTCGTCATGCTCACTGCTCCCTTCTTCTTTACTCCACCGCTTCAAGCCTGTTATTGTTGGTCTTGCTTCACGTTTTCCTGCTGGTGACTCCTGCCTTTTCGTTTACTCCACAGCTTCAAGGCTGACATTGTTGGGTTTCCTTACTTCCTCACGTCTCCCTCCTAGTGATTGTTGCATTTTCTTTTACTCCACCGCTTCAAGGCTGTCATTGTTGGGCTTCCTTACTTGCGCACGTATGTCTTCCTGGTGCTGACTTCTGCTTTTCATTCCCTGCTCCACCGTTTCTTGCCTTCCTTCATACTTTCTTTCTCAGCAGGTGCAAGTTTGCCCCGAATAACATGTCTATTCCAGTGATCACCATCGATCACAATTTCACTGACCCGTACCCAGTGGTTTCCAGGCCCCGAGATTGCGCCTGCCTCTTCCATTCTCTCTCTTACATATTGCATGGCCATATCAGTCTCAGCCTTGATATCTGCAGAGACATTGTGTCTTTTGTACTGAATGACTGGGACAGGTTCAAGGTGTGGACTGATGACAGTACAGGAGACAATTATACTACACAGGACCACTATAGTAGTGAAATGCTTAAGCTCTCAACCTATGGTTCTGCATGTGAACTGATAGCTGCAGCAGAATTGTTTCATTGTCGCTTTCAAGTGTATATTTTACACCTTTGGACAACCGGGAATGCCTGTTAAACTTCTTAGATTCACGGTTAGCGAACTGGGTAGTGGACACTTCAATGTTTATGAATGTTTCAACTCTGACAGCGTTGACACAAAATTATCAATGAAACCTGTTGTATCTTTACAACGGTTGACAAAAGCAGAATGTAACTTGAACACAACACGTCCTCCAAATACGAACCTGATTGAAAGAAATAATGATAATCAAATCCTTCATGACAGCAACACTCATAACAGTGACAAAACAATTACATTGACAATCATGTTACGTTATTTTTAAAATGTTTCCTTTTCTTTTTCATAACTTCTTTAATGCATTACTTCTCTGCTGCGAAGTGCGGGTATTTTGCTAGTAAGTAATAAAGGAACCAGCAGTTCTCCATCCTGCTTGTCTCCATTTCCACTTAGGTGTATTTATCATTCACTATTTGGTTTAATTCAGTACTGAGAAAGAAACTGAAGAGAAAGTGAAGAACTGAAAATTACTCATCTGTTTTAGGCTTCAAATCACTTGGATGATACATGTGTCATTACAAAGGAAAAAAACATCTGTGATTTAAGAATGAACTGACATGGTAGAGTTAAAAGACTAACAAGCCATGAAATGAAATAAGATCTGTTATTGGTGAGGATTGGCTTTTAATTAAGCAACTGAGTTGGAACAAAATCCTGCACCCTCTGTGGCTCTCCATGGTCAGAGCTGGCCACCCCTGGTCTCTATAATAAAGAGTCTAAATGAACGAATAGGGCCACCCCAAGTCCCTACTATGATGAAACCCAACTAAATTAAAAACAATTACAATCTCTGCTACTTGCAAAATACATTTTATCCTAGAGGGACTTCCAAAATGTTTCACCAAACAAGTTAACATGCAGTTGGGTAGCTTGGTGGAATCATTTATATATAATCTTACTAGCTGTGTAAGCCTGGGCTGTAAAAAGCCCGGTGTCCTAGAAACTATTGAAATCGTCAGAAAAACAACTGAAATGTAGAGATGTCAGGTAATTGACAGGAACTACTGAGGTTTTGTGTTGCTGACGTGAGGGCCCCACTTGTGTTATTAGCGGCTAAGCGAGTTTTCTGTTTCCTCGGAGGTGGAGTCCTTACCCCGACTCCACCTCTCACTTCCGAGCCGTGCAGACACTCACACTTCCACGTGTAGACATTTATATATAAGATGATCTCTTCGTCTTGGTTTAGTTTCCCACTAAAATGAATAGTTAAAGGTTCCGACTTCAGTTTATCTACCATACTGACTTCCTAATACACGCCATTAGATTAACTGCTACAACTAATCTGACTTTGTGTGGGTGAATGAGTGAGTTTGCATTATGATTGAATGACATCTTGTCCATGGTTAGTTCCTTTCTTGCTCTCCTTAAATCCAAGATGCAGTGCAGCTCCCTGTTTCCGTGAACTGGAGGAGATGAATGTCGCATTGCTGCCTGCTCAGAAATTCACAGAAAGGATTTTCACTGTCTGCTTGGCATTCACAGCCTAACCTCCCCACTGCCTTACTTATGGTAAGCATCAAGACCAGCACACAAAACATAAAAAATAAGCTTGCCCTTGAGTTGCCTAGTTTTGGCAGCAACAGGACAACAAAAGAAAAATAGAGGAACAGCATGTTGCGCAAAACCCTGCCAGGTGGCCCTAATGCTGGCCAGAAACAAAGTAAGCTACAGGAAGATCTATGCTGAGCTCTCAAGTGGTTGCTTCACACCCTGACTTTAACACATTCATCATGGAAACCTGCCTGCATAACTAACTCCTAAATAAGTGTTAGGACACCACAGTGCTGAAAAGAAAACTTAAAAAGGCAACCGCAAAAAGCAAGAATTCTAAACAAAGGAATAAGCCATTAAAAGTGGTAAGAGGATGCGTATAAGGTGGTTTTGAATATAATGTTGGTGTGTTGTTTCATTAATCAATCTTTTATAGTATTGTTATTTTTTGTCACCATGTAGGTGATGTCAGCACAGCACCATTTTCATCTTCCCAACCATCCTCTTTGTTTGTTGGCATTGCCAGTCACATAACTGATGGCTGCATAGATTGAGACATTAGGTATTGCCACAGTATTGCCTACATTGTAGATAAAAACAAATAAAAATACACAATTCTGCAATAGTAATATGGGGAAGTGCTTTAAAGGCAGTCAGGAACTGTTTGCTTTGTATTTTCAACATCAAGCTTTGGTTTGAATGTTGACAATCAGTTTTCTGTCCTCCCTTTGCTTGCACGTTTGACTTTTCTTATACTGTACTTTGCCAATTGAAAGCTTCATTTCCTGGTCCAACAATCTGTGATTTCTGTCCTTTTTTGTCAAGCTGGCTAGTGCACAGGCAGAGATGAAAAAGGGTGCTACAAAATACTAAATTACTGAAAGTCAAAATGTCCATAAGCATACAGTATATCATATGCTTATCTTAAATCCTGGAAGAAATAATAAAATTAAAAATACAGATCTTTTCCAAAGAGGTAATGATCTGACCATGCTTTTGAAACTTCCCATCACAGAATCCTGTCTATCATAACGTGTGACCACACAACCTCTGTGATGTCATGACATGGTTGCTATCATGGGTCCCTCGAAACAGCAGAAGATTGCCAGAAAACAAAGCAAAAAGAATATAAATGATAAAAAGGTACAATTCCATGCAAAAAGTGGGCCTCCATCTGCAAGGTCTTAAAAAGGAACCTGTATGCCTTGCCTATTCTGGCTCAAATTAAACTAGATACCTTAAGATGCATTGGGACATATCATCAGTGGTGGGGTAATCAGGTGTTTTGGGTCTTTCAGTATCAGATGCCATCACCCAGCTGATCTCACCAAGGCTGATCAGGCCCTAAGCCGTGTCGCAGTATCACTCACACTCCACGGCTCACTCCTCCTGGTCCACAGCCATCTAGAGTAATGCTCTGCCACCTCTAATAAGCTCTTGATGCTCCTGCTCATGCTCAACCTGGCTACACCCAACAAACTGTAAACTCTGCTAAGGGACTTGCTGGCAAAACCACTGGAGCCCACCACTACTGGCTCACACCGAATCTTCCATCCCAGGATGCATTACTTTAATGCTGCACCACAAGGTGCTTGTATTCAGTCCTTTTCCTCTCATTATCCTCATCCATTTTGTCTTCCCAGCGCATAGTGAGTGCCAGCATACTGTCACCACTTCCCTAGTTGATTCAAGCAACAGGACAATGTGGCCTATAGATTGACTCTGGAAATCTCAGTTGCTTACCTAGGCCAGCCACTTCTACTTCCTGTCCTGTGTAGATGCAAGCAGCTGTCCCTTTCTGGGACTGAGGCAGCTCCCCTTCCCTAGCAAATCTAATAATGCATCATAGTTGGAGGTGTCTGATGTTACCAATAACATTGGAGATTGTTTATACTAACTCTGTTAGCATTTCGTCATTGCGCCAATGATAGAACCCTTCTCCCAGTACCTTGGGGCAGCTGCTAAGCATATCCTCTTCTGTCCCTCTTATTAGGCACAACAGGCATGCTGGTGTTTCTGCCTTTCTCCACGTGAAGAGGTTGGATGATTTAGGCAGAAGATCACACACTGCTTGGATCAGAAAGTTAATATGATGGAGCATTGTTTTCCAAAGCTTGGGTCTAATGAACTTATATACTAGTGCTGCCTCCCATCTTATCCATGTTTGCTACTGTCTCTTGTTAACTGTCCTTCTTGCACAAACCTCCTTAACAACTGCCTGCATCTCTTCCTCTACCAATCTGTGCTGATTTTTGCCTTGAGCCTACCCATACTGCACCACCATATCACTGCCAAGGCCAGCTCTCCCAGTGGCCAAAACCCACACCCTGTGCCATTGGCAAGATTTGGCCATCTCCACCACTTCCAGTGCTCTCCATGTCCTCCCTGTTCTTACCTCGATTGTGACATCTGAGTCACTGGAGTTCTCATACTGCAACACCTCTCTTGCACAAGCCACCATAAACTGCAACAATAAGAGGCCCATTTGAGATATTAGGGGAGAGAAAGGGAGAAATGTGCCACAAAGATTTGTACAAATGCTTAATTGTTAACACTTTCTGTTTATGACAGCTGGGGAGGAAGTGGATGACTTAATATACTGCCATGACTCTGAAAGTGCTATACCCATGTTTTGAGTGGTTCACCTCCAGAATTAACTTTTATTTGTTTTTGTGCTGAATTGATCTACTTGATTTTTCTCATTTTGAACATGACGTCATAGTGTTGATATTTTGGGTATAGTTTCAGTTGCTGTTGCCAATATCTTGACTGTTCTCAGCATGGATGTGGCCATGTTGTTTGTAGTAATGGTGCTCATTGACAATCATGTGATCACCCACAATATCATAATGTTTGTGTTTAAAAAGGTGAAGGACTCCATGTCCAAGCTATGGATTCTCTTTATTCTAAGCTCCTTTTCATTAGTGATACTGGAAGCTAAAAGGTGCTTCCATGAGCAGTTCAGTGCTAAGACTTCTTGCCCCATTTCCTTCAACTTTGATTTCGGTATTTTGCATTAATGGCTATCATTTTACCAACTGACTTTTGATATTCCAGATCCCGGCCAATTTCTTGACTAGCAATCTTTACTATTTTCATCTCTTGGTCATGCTAGCTGAGTAATTTACCTTCTGATCTACAGTATGATAAATCTATCATGATGACAACACTTTGGTTCTCTTCTGTATCTCCACATCTGCTGCCTTTGCCCTCCTGTTCATGTTACTTTGACAGCCTAATTTCTCCCCAGTTCTTCTGAATAATGTGACAATGTTCACCATTATTAGAAAAGAGTGAAAGAATTCACATTAAACTCAGTCTTTCGCATCACAAAAAAATTTGCAAAACAAATTGCATTTCATTTGCAGTGAAATTCATGTCAAGTCCTGACTGAAAGCACTTGCATACTTTAATTCCTCATGCCTGTCATGTAGTATTTAAATAAATCTTTAGTGATAGGGAGAATACACAGAGGATGCATTTTAGTGTGATTTCATGTAGAAAACAAGCAGCAGGTCACATAAAAAAAACACACTATGGTTTTCTATGAGGATGTGAACAGCAGGCATGAATATGGTACCCAACAGTTTATATGTGCCATGCAGCTACAGAAAAAGCATGGACACAGGGGGTGAATGCGTTTTTGGAGAGGAATATTCCTTGTTTTTCCCCCACAAAAAAAAACAAAACTTTAAAATTGTTTTAAGTGAGTTTTTGCACTTTGCAATTGCCAAAATCCCCCACAAAACAAATTTCAGTGTAAGTTTTGTGAAACTGCATGCAA
Source organism: Erpetoichthys calabaricus (assembly GCF_900747795.2). NCBI lineage: Eukaryota > Metazoa > Chordata > Cladistia > Polypteriformes > Polypteridae > Erpetoichthys > Erpetoichthys calabaricus. The sequence continues at coordinate 135,162,965 of NC_041397.2, read as the reverse complement.
ATCAAAACTTGCCTGTTTCCCTCATCATTAACTGCCATAATAGCTGACTGCTTTTAAACTCCAGGGTTAATTCTGCTGATGAGTGTTTCAAGAGGGTAACACTGAAATGAAATAAAAGTACAGTTAAATAATGGACATTTTATGAATTACTGTTCTGAGTCACTTATTTATTTTTTGTGAAATTGATGTGAAAACTGTCGTGTGTATTATAAGTCTGTTTCCCAAAGACATTTTTTAGAAGTCAGGGTTGACTATATTATATGGGCAAACTAGGTGGTCACTTAACAGTAAATCAGTGGTGGATTCCCAATCAGCTCAATGAAACAATCGAGTGTCTGCACGCTGAAATTGCCATCACGATTTTCAATAGGACATCCATGTACGAAAAATCTCAAAGTGGATTACCACAACCTGCCGATCTGCGGCCTGCAATTACGTGTATAGCAGTTTCCTACAAGACTCCATGGTTTGGGCGTGACAATTTCAACATTTTTTCGTAAAGCAGCAACAAAGCTAAGGTAGTAGGTACATTTGGCTGTCATATTGATTTTTTATGAATTGTGTACCCTGTCACAAAAGCTGCCATTTTGTTTATTGAATGCCATTCATTGGTCATGTGTTTCACAATGTGTTGAGCATCATGTCAGCGTTATGCAGGTATAACGGATCTTGACTTTGCTGATGATGCTGTGATCTTCGCGGAGTCAATGGAGGCTCTGATTGGGGCTCTCGAGAGACTGAGCAAGGAGTTTGAGTGTCTGGGCTTGCGAGTGTCCTGGATAAAAACAAAGATCCAGGCCTTTAAGGACCTCTTGGGCACAGCCATCAGCAGTGTGTCTGTTTGCGGAGAGAGTGTCGACCTTGTCGAGAGGTTTACTTACCTTGGCAGTGACTCTGTCTCTGTCTCTGGTGACTCTTCCTATGAAGTCAGTAGACAGATTGGGAGAGCATGGGGGGGTTATGAGGTTTCTGGAAAGGGGTGTGTGGCGCACCCGATATCTATGCAAAAGGACGAAGGTCCAAGTCTTTAGAGTCCTGGTGCTTCCTGTCTTGCTATATGTTTGCGATCTGGATTCAACTCCCACTCCAATTACTGACTGTAGTGGACTTTTCACATTCTCCCTTTGTCTGGGTTTGCTTTTCCGCATGTAATTCCAAAAGATGTGCATGTTAGATTAAAGACCGTTATGTGTAAATGGCTCCTGTGTGTTTTAATGTGTCCTGTGATAGACATTTATTCGATCTAGGGCTGGCAAAATGTTTTTGGAATAAGCAAGGACTGAATTAAGGACATTTGAAGATGGATATCTGGATGGTCAGACCATCAATGTATTTGAATCATCTCTAAGCAGGAACAAGAAGAAACAATACAAATGTGCTTCTTAATCATGAAAAGCATGTAATCTGCCTCTTTGCATCCATCTTCTAATGTAAGTGGGATTTTTGAGAACTGGATGGCTTCAGAATATGTATTACAGTAAAATATCTTTATACATACTAGCATTGTTTATGGAAAAAGAAGTGGCTATTAAGCTATTGTTATGTTTGTGCCTGGTGTGCCAGGTGGCAAAAGACTGTCAGATCTGTTTCTGATTTACAAAGGATGGTGTAGATCAGTGTTATGAAAAAGGGCAAGGCTTCAATCTTCTGACTCCCATGATGACACTAAGCACACTGGTTGTCAGACAGATATACAGGCCAGCTACTATGTTGCTGTGTTCATTAGAAATGCTAAATTGAATATATATATATATATATATATATATATATATATATATATATATATATATATATATATATATATATATATATATATATATATATATATATAAAGAATATATAAGATGGAAAAACTGAAATTAGTGAGAGAGGAAAATGTGTTTCATGAATACATAGTTTTAGGTAAACCCATGATTAATATACATATTACTGTGTGACATCTAGAGCTGCCTTTTCTTCTCTCTTTAAAAGGTTGTAGCCCCTCTGAAAAATCAAAGCATTCATTTCTGAAGCCCCTTTTTCTCATTGGATTTAAAAGCAAAGGATTGGGCAAAGCAGATAAACAATGAGGAGCAGAGCAAAAGAATTCCATGAACAGGACACCATACTGGTTTCATATAGTGTAGACTTTTAAACTAGAGCACAGAGTGACACATTTTTATAAGATCAGAAGTGGCCAAAGATGGCTGCTATCCAGAGAAAAAGAAGTGCTGCGGCTCTTTTTATAGTTTTGGCAAAAGGACAGCCACTTTGTACTAGGGTTAAATGGGCACCGACACTTTGTGTAGTGGCCCACAGTCTAGGGAGCCGCTATCAGTTGCAGGCAGGTCACAGGCAAACCGCAGGCTGGAGGCCTCCCATTGTTCACCTCTGTGTGCTGTATAATTAATCTTAATGAGCTCCAAACTCTCAAGGCAGATCTGCCCCAGGAATTGGCACCAGAGCTGTGTTCCCAGCTTGTAGTTCCACTAAATAAATTATTTCTTAACTGCACACTTTGTGGAACAGCCAGCTGTGTGTGTTTAAAAAATTTTAAGGTGCAGACATAATAGTGAAGTTAGCTTTTTAGTCCGTATACATCAAAACATGTGAGTAAAGTACTGCAATTAGACAATGCAGAAAATGCTAAAGAGATTATTAGCTCAAAAATACCATTTTTCTTAAATCACATAATATCAATTAAGAAAGACAAAAATACATGTTTCGGTATTAGATGTTGTATGCAATTTTTCACATTTTCATTTCCCCACATCTGGAAAAGTGCTGAGTTATGGCACATGGTTAGTGCTGCTGGTCAACAGCTCCAGAAGTTTGAATCTGGTCCTGGTCACTGAATGCATGGAGTTTTTACATTTGTCTCATTTCCATATGAATTTTTACTGAATTCATTTTGTTCCACTCCCTAAATACTGGTTGGCATCTCTTAATTTATTGCCATAACATTTACAGTTGTTTGCAATTTCCTTTTGTCAAGCAATTCAACTGAAACATACTGTGCATACAAAATAAGTTACCCAACAGCCCACAATAAATCAAACAAAAAACTTGCACATACATTATACAAAATTGGTTCAGACCCAATCAGAATGAGTATGGGCATGTGCTTGTGTGCCCCTTTTTGAACTGGCATCCTATGCACCACTGGGTCTTATATTCTGCCTGATGGAATCAGGCTCAGCACCTGTTTGATCTTCAAAAATTGGATTGATGGATGAAGAAGAGAGCCAATGAAGTTTGGGTATGACACAAATAATATAACAACTGCAGATACTGCAAGCAAGCAATGACATTTCTTCATAACAGTGAGACAGCATGAAAAAAGGGCGGGGGGGACTTAAAAAGATATGTTACATCATCCACATTAATGTTTCTACCCCTTCCTCTGCAGTATGAATGAATGGGGATGTGGGACTTATCATGAGAGTTGCACAAATCACTGAGAGATGTGCAAACTGGTTCCGCCATGTGGAATGTAATAGTGACAGATCAGCAGCAAAGACAGCCCAATGCCTCAGTCCACAAGGAAAGTGGCCACACAGGAGATCAAAGAAACAATGGCTCGATCAGCTCAAAGTATACATGCGAGAAGTCGACGTTGTATCTGGAGATCCTTTAGAGCTGAACAAGTGGAGAAGCAAGAAATGTACTAGGATGAATATTCCTTCCTCAGAAAATTGGGACTCAGCAACAGAGATGATTCACTTTGTTACCAACAGTCTAATAATGGATCATTCCAAATATGTGGCGACTACAACTACAGGACTTTGGGTGGAACAAAGACAAACTTCAGTCAGTATGTGTCATGATCCATTCATAGATACAACAAGCTGGACCTGCTTTATTTAAATTAAATGCCTTTAAATGTAAACCTGTGGCACAGAGGTGCAGATATGACCACAATATTATCCCATCTACAAATTGGTTATTAGACTGCAACAAATCTCTCATGTGTGCTTTTTGGAGGGTTGTTATTTGTTAATGATAAGAGATCTGTTGCCGTCTAATAACTGCCTTGTAGGTGGGTGTACAGTGGATCAGATTGTGGTCAGACTTGCCCAGCTGAGCCATAGGTTTACATTTAATGACATTTAATATTTAAGTAAAGCAGGTTCAACATGTTGTCTCTATGAATGGAACATAACACATTATAATATATACTGTATTTTGTTTTCTCTCCGTAAATCACCACCTTATCATCGTGGAGGAGCTTGTGTGTGATCTGGTAGGGCCTGCCAAGGTAAATTGGTCCTAGGTGAGGGATTAGACTAATTGTGGTTCATATTGACCTTTACGAAAAGTTCGATGAAGGACCCAGCAACCTTGCCCAAATAAGGTAAACTGGGCCCCTGCCCTGGAGCCATGCCATAAGGGGAGCTAATCATCAAGCACCTAGTAGTTGGTCTTTTACTTATGAGGCCCTCCTGGGTACAACTCAAATGAGCATTATAGGGCCATCCTCCAGTGAGCCCTCCACCTGCAAGAGGATTCATAAAAGTCCAGTGCATTGTGCCTTGGGCAGCAGTAGAAGGCAGGTGCTTTTGTGGAAAGATTCCCAGATGCTAAAACTCTCTGTAGAGACATGTAATGTGACCTGTTCAGCAGCTCACCTCAATGCACAGCAAGGGCTCCTTGAGAGAGGCTGAACTTTATTCCACTCCAGAGTTGTATGGGCTTACTCATAGTAACCCAGCTCTGTGAGTGCACATTGGAGTTTATCACAGAGAATTACAGAGTCGTCTCCATGCATCTTTGAGTTGGGGGAAGGTGCTCTGACTGTCATCTGTGCTTATGCTGTGACAATAGGGTCAGAGTATTTGGACTTCTTGGAGACCTTTGGGGTAGTGCTGGAAGGTGCTCCCCCTACAATAACAACAACAACAACAACATTTATTTATATAGCACATTTTCATACAAAAAAGTAGCTCAAAGTGCTTTACATAGTGAAGAAAAAGGACCCAATCATTCTACAGGGGGACTTTAATGTTAATGTTCACCTGGGCAATGACACTGAAGCCTGAAAGGGTGTTATTGGGAGGAACAGCTTACCTGATCTGAACCTGAGTGCTGCCTTTGTCCATAACAAATACTTATATTCAAGTATAAGGTTGTTTATAAGTGCACTCTAGTCCATAGGTCAATGATAGATTTTATATTCATGTCAGTAGATCTGTGACCAAATGTCTTAGACTCTCGGGTGAAGAGAGTAGCTGAGCTGTCAACTGTTTGATTGTGAGTTGGATCAGATGGCAGGGGAAGATATGTGCTTTTGCAGGTTATTCAGTCCCTTTACAGCTGAAGAGAAGATTTGGCTTACATTGCATCGCAGCAAGTCAAACTCATTCCTAGTGAGTGTGGGACTCTACCAGGGCTGCCCTCTGTCACCAATTCTGTTCATAAGTTTTATGGACAAAATTCTTAGGCGCAGCCAACTAGTAAAGGGTGTCCAATTTGATGATCTCAGGATTGCATCTCTGCTTTTTGCAGATGATGTGATCCTGTTGGCTTCACTGAGCTGTGATCTCAGATGCACACTGGGGCAGTTTGTAGCCAAATGTGATGCAAATCAGCACCTTCAGGTCTGAGATCATGGTTCTCAGCTGGGAAAGGGTAGAGTGCACTCTCCAGATTGGGGATGAGCTGCCAAATGGAAGAGTTTAAGTATCTTAGGGTCTTGTTCATGAGTGAGGGAAGTAGGGAGCAGGAGATTGACAGCCAGATTAGAGCAGCAACTGCAGTCATCCAGATGTTGTACTAGTCAGTTGTGGCAAAGAGAGAACTGATATAAATGGCAAAGCTCTCAAATTACCAGTCTATCTACGTCACCATCCTTACCTATGGCCACAAGCTTTGGGTAGTGATTGAAAGAACTAGATTGTTAATACAATTGGCAGAAATTATCTTCCTTTGCAGGGTGTCTGGGCTTAACCTTAGAAATAAGGGTGAGGAATGCAGACATTTGGGAGCTGGAGAGCTGTTGCTCCTCCACATCGAAAGGAGCCAGTTAAGGTGGTTTGGGAATCTGATTAGGAAGCCTCTTTGACACCTCCCTTGGTAAGTGTTTTGGACATATCTAGTTGAGAGGAGACTTTAGGGGATTTTATCACCCAACTGGCCTGGGAACGCTTCGGTATCTCCTGGGAGGATTTGAAGAAGGTGGTGGGGAAAGGGACACCTGAATATCCCTGTTCAGACTGCTGCCCCTGAAAACCATATCCAGATAGGCAGCAGAAAATGGATGGATGGATAAATTTCTGTTTTTGTTGAACTTCCTCTTGAGGACAAATAAAGGTATCTATGTATCTATTGTGAACACCAGGGGTTGCTGTTGCCCCATTAGACCCAACTGACAGATGCTGACACCGGGTAAAAGCACCAAGAAGTATTCTTTTTATTCTTTTTTCCCTCTGTAGTGCCTCCAAAGCACCCTAGCCAAAGCAAACAGGTATCACAATAATAAATCAACACAATACTTTTACTGCTCTCCTCCCAGCAGCTCTGTCACACTCCCTCCCAACTCCGGCTCTCTAGCTGGGTTCCCATCAGTCCTTTATATAGTCCTTGGCCTGGAAGTGCTTCTGTTCTTCCTCCCTTGTGACTTACTAGCACTTCTGGGTCAGCTGGAGAATTCAGGTTTTCAATCAGCCTGGAAGTACTTCGGGGCTTCCGTTGTCATAGTCCATTAGCACTTCCAGGCTAGGTGAGAATTTGTTTTCCCACCAACTTCCCACAGTGCCCCCTGGCAGTACCCATGGTACCCAGCAGGGTGTGCTGCCAAACTCCCAAAGTGCCCTGCGGGCATCCGGGGCACCTCTGCAGTCCAGGGAAGCTGCCATCTATCGTCTTGGGCGAGGCAGTGTCCTTGATAAGCTGCCTTCCCCCATCCTTCCATTATTAGGGTGTCAAAGCCAGGATAAACTGGATTAATGTGAAAAAGACTATCAACAATTGTGGGAATGAGTGTGCGAACAGCAGTGGACTAGCACCTTGTCCAGGGTTGGGCACTGCCTTAGTGTAGCTTCTTGCCCAAGTCCCTCATCTTGAGTTGGACTAAGCATGATAGGCAGAAGGATGGAAAAAAGTGGAAAATGTTAAAAATAAGCAAAAAAGAACAGAAATTATAATTATCTTCCAGGGAATTTACTGAAGCCATTAAAAATGTGCATAAAATGTTAAGATGCTTCATTATAAAGGATGAATTTAAATCAAAAGATGTTATCCCCAGACTTCATGTAGTGTCCATGTGCAATACATTACAGAAAAGCCAGAGCAGCAATAAAAGCTTCCAGTGTAGAGCAGATGAATGTGGCAGTTCCATGGTTACACAGCCTCAAATGTCTTTAAACATAATGTGAACACTTACTGCATTTTTTTAACAATTTTCTTCTTCAGTCTATTATTATTCTACTATGAGAGTGTAGGGGAAAACAAAATGGGATTGCAAGGATTACTTTCACTGTAGAGTACAATATGGGTTCAGATTCACCAATACTTATCCATTCAACACATCAAAAGTGTCACTAACTGCCTTTGACAGATTTGTATTCTTTTTAAGACTGACTTAATCCACCGATAATCTAGTGACATTTACATGTCCAGTCCACCAAAACAGCAAATTGTTTCCAAAAAGGAATGTCTGTCATTTTCAAAAGCACCCTGGGGAGATAGTGTACCTTGATGACACATTGGTCCAAAGCCCATATGCCTCATCTGATGATGATAAACATAAGAACATTTTTTTTTCTACCACCCTTTCCAAGTGCAACCACAACATCAATAAAAAAAATGGGTTGGAGTTCAAAAAAAGTCTTGTCCACATTTTTTCTTTCTTCCAAAGGAAAACAGCCAATACAATTAAAGACTAATACAATAAGTTGCCTGGAGCTTTCAAAGTGACTCACAATACTGTAGATCTCCCCTGTTGCCACTTACTTCTTTGGGAATATTAGATGCCATCAGCCCAGATTTACAAATTTTAAATTAAATTTTTAAATTAATTTTTTTTATTTTGTAAAACCCACAGTTTTACAAGCTTGGCTTCAATCTTTTCTTTTCAGGCATAACACACATTGGTGTAGTTCCTTTACTGGCAAGCAAATTGAGATGCACAGAAGTTGAAAGCCAATATTAAGAAACTGTACTGCTTACCACAGGGGTTTTTATTTTTGAAATTCTTTTTTTATGTGAAGCAGTTCTGCACCAGTAGAAACCCCAAACATCACACTGGGCAGCTGTCTAGCCCTGGTAGTGAATAGAAGGGAATTTCAGTTGAGAATGAATAGGCTGTCCACACAGTCTTGCTAAGATGGCTGCATTGTTACTAACAGTCAAGCATGGCAGAATAAAAGACAGAGAGAAGTATGTCAATGTATGATCATCAGTGGGTGCACATGAGCAGACATCATTTAAAGGACAAATTTAGCCCTACCAGCGGGTACTGCAATGGTAAGCACTGCTGTCTCAAGGACCCAGTATCCTGGGTTTGAATCTGACACCCTGCTGCTGTTTCAGCAAAGTTATTATCCGTCGTCTGTGTATGTGTTTTGCTTTGGATACTCCAGTTTTCCTCTCTCACATCCCCAAAGACTTCCATGAACTCAAATCAAGTCCTTTATCATGTGTACATAGTACAATGAAATTCTTACATGCATACCTCCTCAGACCAGGTGACAAAATACAACACAAAATAAATAAGTTCACAAATAAATAAATAAATACAATTGGTACTATATAAGTTGTTGGATAACATTATGTTTGTAATGGTAATTGCATGCGCGCATGGCAAGTGAGCGCATATGTTTTTGCGCATGTGTGTGAGAATAGCGTGCACCTTCGGTTGTTGTGTTTTTCGAGACTTGAAAATAAAGAGCATTCTAGCAAGTGAGAAACGGTGTGCTTTGTAGACACAACATAAGTATGTGCAGTATGTGTGGATCATGCAAATGACAAATGTCTTGTTCATGGTTGGTCCCTAGACTGTACCTGATGCTGCCAGAATAAGCTTAGGGCCTTATAAACCATTAGCAATTGCACTTGTAGAAAGTGTTTACTCACAGGTTAAAGGTCAATCAGCTCACTCATACCAACAAATGCATTGTTCTTTCTTGTTTAGATAGATAGATAGATAGATAGATAGATAGATAGATAGATAGATAGATAGATAGATAGATAGATAGATAGATAGATAGATAGATAGATAGATAGATAGATAGATAGATAGATAGATAGATAGATAGATAGATAGATAGATAGATAGATAGATAGATAGATAGATAGATAGATAGATAGATTGGTTGTTGCTGTTTTATAGTAGTCTGTGGGAGACATGAAATCAAAAATGTAATTGTACTAAGTACATATGACAATAAACTTAAACTTTTTGTCATTTGCGTTTGATAGGATAGAGCATCAGCCATGAGACCTCATTTATGTTCTTTACAATGCCACACAAGGATACATTCGGTTTTTCTGCTGCAATCACACGGTAGAGTCTCATGCTCCTGAGCTGCCTTCCTGCATCTCTTCAAAGTACGTGTCAAAATCCTGACTTATGGTGAGAAGTACCTATGTGCAGGATTTGTAGTCTCTGGCTTGAAAAACAAAGCCTTGTACAATCAAAACCAGTTGGAATTTAAGCTTTACAGATGCAGAGATAGTTCAAAGTGCTTTACAAATAGTAAATGAAAAATTACATTTTCAAAAAGAGGTAAAATAGAAGAATCCCTTTTTTTTATCAGTCTCTGAAGGTTAAAATGATAAAAGTCATTGTATGCTTTCACACATATGCTATAGTTAGATGTCCAGGGAGGAGAAGAAGAAAAACTCCAGCTGGTGCAAATGCTGGAGACAATAAACCTCTAGGGGTTCTAAGGCCAGAAGACCACTCAGACCCACCTGGACATTCAACATTACTTAATTATCCATCTTAATAAAAGGGTAAGTGTCTATCTGTGTGTCTGTCCATTTGCTATGTCTTTGACACTTCATTATATGGCGCATCACAAATATTAACACTGCCTTTACAAAATGGCATATAACAGAGACCATTGAGAGCGCTTTGAGTAGTGAGAAAAGAGCTATATAAATGCAAAGAATTATTATTATTATTATTATTTTTATTATTATATAGGTTTCAATCAGTCTTTGACAGGTAGCACAGCTAGTGATAAAATTATGTATGATAAAAAGTCTTAGAAGATTCAGTGATGCAGGTACATCATAACAGTCAGATCCTTCAGTATTCTCTGCATTGACAAATGCTGAATGTCTGCATGCTTTAGATAGTAAACATCTACAGTAAAAGATGAAATGTTGTACATTGTTTTTCTGTTATGCATGTAGCAAAAGCAGCAGATACGCTGGTCCCACTAATGGAAAGAGATTTCTAAATAGAAAAGTATTTTTCTACAATTATTGATTCTGCATTACACATAAACTAAACATGTGGGTTTGGCAGCTTGAAATGGGACCACTTTGTAGCTCACTGTACCGCAGTACAAACTGGACTGTACACAGGGTTACAATTCTGTTTTTCACCAGTGCTCAACAGTGAGCTTGTTTGTCCTAGTCAAGCAGGGACAGTATAATTGACAATTATAATCGTCAGAATTAAACAGGCAATATAAAACTACTTAAAATGATTTATGATCACAGCAACATGCTTCATCATTGTATAGGAAATGTCCAGCTTACTGAAAAGAAATATCAGTCTTCCTTGATCTTTTTATAAAATAATAAAGTTTATTATATTACGCAACAACCACTCCCTGCTTCATAATACAGTAAGTCACCTAAAGGAAGATAACAAAGACAGCCAAATGAAGAAAAAAAAGACAGTGAGCAACCTTAAGCACTAATTATGTTAACAAAACAAAGGGAGGACAAGCTCCTCGGGAAAGAAGGCCCTCAATTACTTTCAGCTTAGTATCGCGCCTTTTTCTTGTCTGTTTCAATTCTGCATCATACATTCAACCCCTTTGTCTCTGAACACCTGCTCCTGGGATGCAAGGAGGAGAAGTGAAACATTTGTCTACACCACTCAGCTTAAAGAAATTTGCTTCACCATCATTATCAAGTGATGGGTGATGGAATTTTTTTTTGGCCAGCAGCAAAACCTCCTGCACTTCAAAACAGGTCATAAGAATGTTTGCGCCTGGCTAGTACTTGGGTGGGAGACATTCTAGGAAAAGCTTGATTTGCTGCTGGGAGAGATGATGGTGAGGCCATCAGAGAGAGAGCTTACCTTGTGATCTGAATGTGGATCCCAATGCTCCAGTGCTTTGATGGGAACACTGTACTCTAACAATGGTGCCATCCTTTGGATGAGAAGTAAAATTGAAGTTGTGACTCTCTGTAGTCATCTTTCAAAAAGAGTGAGGTGTCCCTCAAAGTCCTGGCTAAATCGTCCACCACAGCCTCATCCATTCTAGCCACCTAATCATCCCTTGTTTCTAGATGACTAACTGTCTCTCCCACCCCTTCATCACCTAATGTATGGTGCAAGAATGGCTGCCATCCCATCATCCTTGTGGATGCTACATATTCATAGTGGTTGAAGTGGCTTCCTTCTGTCTACAGTATGTAAAGCACTTTGAGTGGTGAGAAATGTGTTATATAAGGTAATTACTATGTGTTGTTATTTTTGAAATTGTACTTCCTTATAGCTCAGGTTCAGTTCCTAGCTTGTTACTTTCTGTGTACAGTTTACCCTTTCTCTTTGTGTTTGCCTTGGTTCTCTTCTGTTAGTGTCATCGGTAATTTAAGACACTAATTAGGGAGACTATATACTGCAGTGGACTTGTGTCCCAACCAGGGTGGTCATCTCCTTTGCAACAAATGTTATTCAATGAGAAGTCAAGCAAAATGACACGTTTTATTGGCTAACTGAACAGATTACGGTATGCAAGCTTTTGATGGAACTCAGGCCCTTTCTTGATCACAAACTGTTTTGAATAAGAGGCCTGAGCTGCCTTGAAAGCTTGTATACTGTAATCTGTTCAGGTAGCCAATAAAAAATGGATTGCATGCTGTGAGAAGTTAAGGCCACTGGTCTGAAGTTATTTCATGCTGTGAGGTGTGTAGTCTCTGCTAATAGATTATCGCTTTCCATCAGCTGGGCACTTGCTGTAAATCCAGAGACATCTCAGACATGAAGTAGAATACTGGAGAGAGTTGCTGTGCACAGGAGAGAAGCAGACATCCATTAATACTGTCTGGGTCAGAACTTTTTTTCTTATATTTAATGTGTGCATAACAGCAGCATTTGGGAACAAAATGTTTAGTATAATCTGCTGCTAAAATTATTTTAACTATGCGCTGTTAAATTCAGAGCAAGTAAAAAATGTAGGCCTTCATCCAGCCCTTATCACAATAGCTTATGTTACCCAGGGTCAGAGGTGTGCACAGACCATCCTGGTAGGAGCAGGTGCACGGCAAAAGCTCGCCTTATCAGTCTGTCTCAAGGTCAGTGATAAATACACTCACAGAGGAACCTGTTGTTGCAAGTTAACCTGGTAATTTATCGCAGAGGCGTAGGAGGACATCTACACATATTCTCATGTGTCTTGGAATTCTTGCTTTATGGGAACACATCCACTTTTCCCAGGCAGTGCTTGAATAGAGGCAGAAAAGATATTCTGGACTTAAATATGTTTCTTGAAGAGTGTTGCTAGATTTAAGGTCCAAGCAGTACAGAGTTTAGTTATCTGCCCAGAGATTTCTTAGAATGGAAACTGATGTTTGATAGGGTGTGGGGGCCTGGCTAAAGACAGTACACACAACCTGATAGGAATGTCAGAGGTAGTGCTGGTCAAAGCCCATTTGGAGCCTTAGGTGGGGTTGATGACCATCACTTCTGGTTGTCCATAGTGGGTAGTTGGTATAATCAGAGTTCGATAACCTGTTGGGGACCCTTTAACATTCATAAATGGCATCTCTCAGGTTACAGCTCTCTAGACGGCCACCTATGTCACTTAACTGATTGACTGACTCTGGTCAGAGGAAGACATCTGAAGAAGGAGAAAGCCAAAGTTGAAGTCAGCACGCTACTCAGAAGTCAGCACACTGAGCACCGAAAAAGAGGTCATCAGTTTTCCAGAGGTCTGTGAGCATAAAGACGCCAATATTAGTGAGAGTCAGAATATTTTGCTGGCCTTAAAGGAGCTATATTCCTGACTAAGGGGGAAGTGTTTAGAGTATAAATAAGGTCATATGTATGTCCCTCTCAGCACACAACTACCTAACTCGGAAGAAAACTGATAAACTGCACCCTGTCTCATTGCTTTACTCCACCTCACACAGCTCCTAGGGTATAAAAAGTCCAAACTATAATTTTTATGTTTTCTGTCTCAAAGAAGGGATCACAGAAGAGATTATTGACTAATGGCTGCACACTTTCTTGCCTCTACAATGATTAAAATCAGCACATCTGCATAAATGAAGCCTTCTCGGTTTGAGACCTAAACGTTTCTTATATTCACCTTATTTCTTTTTACAATGTAGATAACTGGTGGGCATTTTCTTTGGTGGGCAGTAGATGCTCTAGAAAGTGGGCTTGTTTCACAATATGGGTATAGTGTGCTATGCCTATTTAAAGCTGAAAGAAATAAGGAAACTCAAAGTCTGTCTGTTTTTTTTAAGTTTGGGAAGACTATCAAATGAAGGCATATGAGCTACACTAAAGGGTCTATGAAACGTCTCAATGACAAACTACAGAGAGTTTGGAAAAACAGCAGTGAAGGAAAAACACTAAAATAGGAGAAAGAACATTTAATATTTTTATCAGTTTCTGTCTACTCGAACTTTTGACTGCCCTGGTTGTATGTTGTCATTTTTTTCTTTTTTTTTGATTTTGCTCCATTTAATTATCCCAATGCAGAGCAGTCTGTTGTCAAAGTTAATTTCCAATTTAAACTGTGCTGCAAATATCTTCTATGTCCTCACAAACTAACAAGTCCTTAATGTTCCTTCATTTCTAGAAGTTCAAGCAACTAAAATTATGATCAAATAATGCTGACAAATTAGCCCTGGACACTATTATCTTTGCACCATCAATATAAAGTGAAAGGCTTTTATTGTGCCAGGTCATGAAAACATACTCTTTTAGCCTGAACTGGCCATCAGCTCAGCTGTGGTAGCACCATATTGCTTTATTACTGAGTATTACTCACTGAATCAGGCCTTACTGGCATCTTCTGGGTCACCTGCCCTCTAGTGTACTGGGAAATTGCCAAGCCATAACTCACTTTCGCCTGTTTTGATGCCTCTGATTACTGACCTTCTGGAGAACCCAGAACTGAGAAAGAACATACCACCATCACGCCTTTAGAGGTAGCCACTTCCTCCAGCCTTGATCCAGAGGAACATACTAGCAAGATGATGCCTGTTGAGTTTGTCAGGAAATGTGTGACAGGATGGAGTTGCAGAACTCGACGAGCCATGAAAACAAGAGATAATAAAACAACGATTTTATACAAGTACACCACCCAAAAATTCTATGCAGAAGGTCAAAGTCAAACATGAGGTGAAAATGCAAATTAATAAAGATTCAGAAGATAAAAAGTCCAACAAAAGCAGGCAAACATTAGACAGTAGAGGAACCAAATTTGTTTCTTTTACAAAGATACTTAATTACACATTACTCATATAGAGCTGGCATCAACCAAGCTCATTTTTCCCTACCTTGTAGCAGCCATTATCACAACAGCTTATGTTACCCAGGGTCAGAGGTGTGCACAGACCATCCTGGTAGGATGTTTCGGCGGGAAACTTTTTTCTTTTTAAGGGGAATGGCGGATCAAGTGGGCCTCTGATTTGACAACCCAGGGCAACCAGTGCAGGAGTCTCACCCAAAGCCTCATGCTCCGCTGTGTTAATGGCAAACCGAAATTCAGGAAGCCATTTGTCCCAGTCTTGATGACAATCCCCAATGTAGGATGCAACCATCGTTTTTAGGGTCCAGTTCACCCTCTCTGTTAGATTGCTCTGGGGATGGTATGATGTTGTCAATCTTCGCTTTACCCCCCAAGCTAAATATAACTTTTCCATTATTTCACTGGTGAACTGAGGACCACGGTCCGATACAATGAACTTGGGGACCCCCCACCGAGTGAAAATCTCATTCTTTAAGAGGGTGCAGATCCCTTGAGTCTTAGCATCGGGCAGAGCAAAAAGCTCTACCCATTTAGAAAAACAGTCGACTACCACCATCAATATAGTTTTCTTGGTGGTAGAAGATGGCAGTGGTCCCATCATATCTACTCCCAACATCTCTCCCAGCTCTGAAGGAATCATGGATTGAAGCTCCCCTGCTGGTTTACCAGGTGGAATTTTATACTTTTGACAAATCTGACACTTTTTAATGTAGTCCCACACATCTCTGCGTACCGACGGCCACCATGCCACTTCTAGTAACCTCAATAGGGTTTTTAACTTCCCCAGGTGTCCACCAAGAGGGCTATTATGATAATAGTGTAGAAATTCCAGTATATATTTTTCTGGGAATACCAGTTGGAACTTGGTGCCCCCGCTCTTAGATAGTACGGACCTATATAGCACCCCTTGTAGCTGCTTGAAATGAATGCAGCCAGGTTCAGCCTTAGCAACACTCTCCTTAAGCTCCAAGCATGCAAGACAGGTATCTTGAGCTCGTGCTATATCTTGCAAACTTAGAGGCAGGACACACCACTGGCATTGTGCTATAGCCATACACACCACCCCTGTTATCTCTGGTATTCTTGACAATGCATCTGGGACAATGTTGCTGCATCCCTTCCGGTAAAAAACTTTAAATGTAAATGATTGAAGGCACAATACCCACCGGGTAAGGCGTGATGATACTTTGGGTTGATTAAAAATATAGGTCAGGGCATTGTGATCCATATATACTTCGAATTCCACCCCTTCTAAAAAAATGACGCCATTTCTCTATTGCCCAAACCACAGCTAAGCACTCTTTTTCAGAAGCAGAATAGTTTATTTCAGGGCCTCACAGACTCCTAGATGTATAGGTAATCACCTTCTCCATTCCGTCCATATTTTGCGTGAGTACCACCCTGAGCCCTACATTGCTGGCATCAGTGTGTACTTGGAAAGTTAACTGTTGGTCCGGTTGAGCCAGGATGGGTGGACATTGCAGTGCTGCCTTTAGTTGGTCCTCTGCCTCCTGGCACTCTGTGGTCCAGTTCCAGGAAATGTCTTTTTTCTTCAACTGGTTGAGCGGAGCAGCTATGTCAGCCATCCGTGGGATAAACTTGTGATACCAGCCCACAAGACCAAGAAACCTTTGTAAACTTTTTAGATCAGAAGGCTGAGGGTAGTTTTGAATAGCTGAGGTTTTCTTAGGGTCAACCTCAACGCCCTTTCCTGATACCACATGCCCTAAAAAATGAATCTGCAGTTGTGCAGGCGATACTTCTTCACATTTAACGTCAGACGGGCTTGCCCCAGACGCTGAAAGACAAGGTCCAAATCCTGGAGGTGTTGGTGACGGTCAGGGGAGAAAACAATAATATCGTCGATATAGACGAAACATATCTTCCCAGTCAACCCACACAAGACCTGCTCCATCAAATGCTGGAAACTTGCCCCTGCATTCTTCAGGCCAAAAGGCATGACCCGAAATTGGAACAAACCTTCTGGTGTGGAAACCACGGTCTTATGTATGCTACCTTCTCCCATTTGTACTTGCCAATAACCACTGCATAGATCCAACGTACTGAAGATGGCCGTTCCGTGCAGGGATTCCAAAATCTCCTGTACCTGAGGCATGGGGTATACATCTAAGGGCGTCTTGGCATTAAGTCCCCTGTAGTCAACACAGAATCTGTATGTTCTATCTGCTTTCTTTATCAAAACTACAGGCTCCGCCCATGCTGATGATGAAGGCTCGATGATCCATTGTTCCAACATCTTGCCGATATGTTCTTTAATAATCCCTTTCCTTAGGGGTGAGACTCGATAAGTGTGATGACGCAGCAGAACCTCATTCACCGTGTGGATGTCGTGGGTAACCACCCGTGTCGCACCCAGCTTTTCTGTCCATACATTCGGCCATCTGCGAAGCAGAGGTTTAACCTCATCCAGCTGGTTTGAAACAATATCCGGATCTTTGGTCTCACAGGCCTCCAACTCTGCAGCATTAAATCCCAAGTATGTCCCATGCAGTTCTTCCCGGACCTTTGCTACAAAGGGATGCTCCCCACTGCCTGGCACCATGTATTTTCTAAGATGAAAATGAATGGTCATCTTTACTGCAGTGATAGAGTCTAGACCAAGGAGCAAAGGCAATGATAGGTGCGTATCCTCCTGGATATAGGTTTCCATCCTCCAAGCCACATTGTGGAGTAAATACCTCGGTGAGACCTTACCCAGGGCCCGGTGCTCAGTCCCATCGGCCATGATAAACTTAATGGTCGAGGTAGCCAGGAGTTTTTCATTCTGTCTGGCTATTTTGTTCCACCAGCTTTTCTGCATTAGTGTGAAATGGCTACCAAAAATGAAATGGCTAACAAAATGAATTATGTTCACTGAGGTATATGACTTTCCCAATTTAGGAAACTCCATGCGAAGGGACGGTACGGCTGGCGGAGTACATGAATGCACAGTGCGGGCTGCCTCCCAGGGAGTGTAATGTGCATTCACTGATCCAAATGAACGCAGATTATTCCTCACTTCGCGCCGAAGATGTTCCTTCCATAGCTGATCGCGCCTCTCCAGGCATTGCACAGAATCCCGCTCCAGCCCAATAATCAGCTCCTCCACATATTCTCGCAGTTTTTCCATTGAGTTATCTATATAATTTCGTAAATCGTCTTCGCGAGATAGGCTGCTGTCAGCCATGGATGAGATCCGCTCGTGAAGTGCTTCAATCCGCTCCGTAATCTCAGCAAGCAGGGGTGGAGTGCCTTCGTTATCCGCCTCATCAGGTCCGGGTGAATCACTCAGGTACATCGATTGAAGCAGGCTCGCTCTCTATCGGACGGCTGAATGTGCCCTCACCGTAACGTGGCGGCTACCGGCTACCACTTCTTCACACAAGGAATCACTCGGCCGGGCGATCGCCTGCCCCGATTTGCCCTAAAGACATCATGGATGATTAACTTGTTTTTTAGTGAATGGGCTAAAGAGAACCAAAATATGAAAGATGCTTCTTATACCTTCTCAGAGAGGGCACCACTCTGTAGCAACCGCAAGATACGGGAACGCAATTCCTACACTTCCCAGCCCGAAAGGGAAGTGGACGATATTTGAAGGATAAAATAGCATTACCATATTCAGTCCTCTGCCCCTCTTGTCCCCAATGCACACCCTTAAATAACTGGCAAAAAAATCACACGCAAAAGAAAGTGGGACTGATAAATATATTGAAATTTGCTGTTTAAATTAGGGTGACCAGACGTCCTCCAAAAGGAGGACATGTCCTCTTTTTTAACATGGTTTCCTCCGTCCTCCAGGCATTCCAAAAATTCGTTAAAATGTCCTGCTTTCACAGAATCACGAACCGAGTTGACCATTTTTGACTAATTACATATGATATATACTTAGAATGAGCAGCTTAAAGTGTGCACGTTTTTCTTCGCTATACCAAGGTACAATGCCAACGTCGAGCAAGCGTTCTCGCTCACCACCTCTCAGTGGACAAAGGAGAGAAACAGGCTCTCAATCCAGTCCGTCCGAGGAATAATTCTGACAAAGTACAACTTCAAGAACACATCGTGTCAAGAATTCTACACCTACATTGCTGGAAACAATGACCTCTTGCGGAAAGTTGGATCATCTGAGAAGTATGACACGACATAGGCGTAAACATAAGTTTTTTTTTCTAAAGACATTGTTTAGTTTATGTTTATTATCTAGTGATAATATTTGAGTTTCAGTTTTTTAGGTTGCTCACTAAATTGTAACCACTATATGTCACGTATGGTAACCGTGGAGTTGGAAAATATATTTGGTAATTTTTGTCCTCCTTTTTGACTGTCGGTGTCCTACTTTATAGCCAAACCCATCTGGTCACCCTAGTTTAAATTTACTTGCCCGGTGCCTGAGTGCTCATTAGTGAACTCCTTCCCCAGACGCCCTCCCCAGAGGCCTAATCCTAACCCCTGGTTTGACACAGACAATAAAAAAAAAGTAATAAAAAAAAAAAAAACTGTTCTCTGAGAATGCAAAAAGAAAGATTTAACATAGTCCACATATAAGGAGAAAAACCCTGCAGTTCAGTTCTTACCATATGGCAGGAGGAAACACAACAGTCCTCTAGCGAAACTATCAATGATTTTGCGGACTATCATGAAGAAACGCAACTTATGAATCAGACTCTCCAGACGGGAGAACCCGGAGAACACCAGTACCTGGCCTCTTCTCGGGGATTCGTCACCTGATTATTTCTTCAGGGTGGCCACCCACAAATAGCAGACGTCCCTGGGTGAAGTAAGATCCTGAATGATTCTTAGAGCGCAGATAGTCGCCTCCTTGCCTTCAGCCTTTTCCTTCCTTTTTTCTCTTTTTCCTTGATCCGCCATTCCCCTTAAAAAGAAAAAAGTTTCCCGCCGAAACATCCTTTCCCCTCTCGGTTGTTATGGAAACATGACGCTGGCAACAGGCAGCTGGAATATTTATCAGGCGGGATTCTCCCAGCACTAGGACGTCATCAAAAGTGCCTGAAGGGCTATTTACAGACACCCTCCCAGCCAGTTTTATTAAATATAAATATTATATAAAGTGACGGACAGTCCAGCAGGCCAACCCAACTGTCAAGTTATGTAGCCTTGCTACAACCTCTTCTATCATATCTCTTCATTATACAGTATTTAGAGTTGCACAACAATATACAAAGATACAGTAACAGGAACCATGGGAAAACAGTAAGCTAAGAAAATGACAAGCATTATTATTTGAGTGCACAAAATATAGCAAAGGGATGTAAGGCTTCCAAAGGACCTAAAAAACCAGGCCAGGGCCCTGCTTGGAATAAGCCTCGCCCTTGACAGTCTGACCACAAACTCCTTTGACAGGCTTCAGTCTGGGCAGACACAAAATGGGGATCTGGCTTCAAAAGTTCAAGATATTGAAATATTCCAAGAAGATATCAAAAAATGAATAAAAAAGTCCAACTAGGGAGAGGAACCATGAAAAACCTGTGGCGTGGAAACTAGTCTAACACAAAATATTTATATTGCTGATATTTATTTGTTAGGATCAAAAGATTACAAAATGCGGAGAACCAAAAATCTTTAATTGTTTGGTGCAATGGTGATGGTTCCTAATCTCCATGCACCCAATGAAGATAACAGACTTGGCGAGACAGCACCTTACTCGTTGGGGGCTGCCCAGCTTGAGGCAGACAATAGCTGTCCAGTGGGATTCGAGAATCTCTCCCACCATCGGGAGCAACCCACCAAATAAGCAGTGGCGTATAACTGGTATCTGTTGCTCCCCATGCAAAGCTGGAGTGTCCTCTACAGGTTGCAGGTGTAATTTTAAATGGTCAGATGTAAACCTGGGCAGTATTGTATGGAGGGCAAGCAATTGACCATACAGCATGCACCCAACTACGTTGCTGACAGAGTCAAAGGAACAGCACGGCTGTTACAGTTTGGCACCAGCAGAATCACAGGAGTTGCCAGAATGAGGTTATAGATGTGACAAACTGCCTTAGGGACTTCCAACTCCAGATTTTATCTTGAAGTTTACTCCAGAAGCCTTGCCTTTGGCTAGATATAGCCGCAAGGCAACAGGGGTTTTGAATCAGAGTTTTCCTTCCTAGACAGGCTGCCTTTCTGGACTTACAAGCCCCATTTGCCTGAGACTCGGGTCGTCTACCCCCCCATAAAAATGCATTTACAATCGCTACTACCAGCAAACCAAAAATAGGCAACAAGGATTTGCCTAAAAGGCTATCCAAAGTGAACAAGTCTGAAAATTAAATCCTAAACTGAAATCACAAAACAGAAGCAAAAAATCTAGAATCTAAAAAAAAATACTCAAAATGATACATTCTCCTGAAACATAAGTCATTGGACCACTGAAGGATCCACTTCCTGACTGACAGTATAAAGACCGAGGGCAGCCTTTCAGCTGTGATGACAGAGTGGTCCAGCCTCATGGGATTCCACCCATGAAACGCAACTGACACAGAAGAACATGTAATACATAGATAAACAAAACAGTGTTTGCAGAAAATACCTAAATACAATTAAGACATGAAAATTAATACTTTAAAATGAACAAAGCAAACACAGAAAAGACAAATAAACATAATTAAGAGAGCACACCCTGGCTGAAACATGACATTAGGGACAGAGTCCCAGTCATCCATCCATCCATCCATTTTCCAACCCACTGAATCCGAACACAGGGTCACGGGGGTCTGCTGGAGCCAATCCCAGCCAACACAGGGCACAAGGCAGGGACCAATCCCGGGCAGGGTGCCAACCCACCGCAGGTCCCAGTCATTCTCTGATTTAATTTCTAAGGTCAGTGTTATCCCTACTATGGCTACAGTGACACAATGCTACAGTCTCCTTTAGTAGTTGTGATAATATAATGGGTCTGTGGCATGTACATTTTAAATAGATAAATAAATAAATAGCATGCTGGAGATTTTGAGTAGGGTAGGTAAAACGTGTGGTGGAGTGGATCTGTAGGCGGGTGTGGGAGCGTGCAATCCTGTATTCGTGTGCGCATGTGTGGGATTAACGTGTTCCCTGATTAGTGCTGGAGTCATGATGGTAGTTTAAAAGAAAGCTAAAACACAAGACTATGAGGAGCAATAGAAGAAGAAGAATGAAAGGCTGCAGTTTAAATGGAGCCCGTGAGGTACACAGTGGATGCAGGTGGTCTGGAGTGAAAGGGGATGAGTGTGAGGCTACCACTCATGAAGGGTTGAAGAAGGGTACTACTACTGATTTACTTGGTGGAGTAGGAATGGCACATCATGCAGTGTCTCCCAGAGGAGCTGGTGGAACGTCAGCGAGGGAAGTGCGAGTGGCACAGCATGGCGCGCTGCAGAACACCGAAGGACTTGTGGTACGAGACATTAAACAAGGATCCAAAAGTTGACTGCACCTGTCGGTGGGTATCTCCACTAGCTGAGGATACCGATAATGGGTAGATAAGGGAACACCAGAATTTAGAAGGAGCACAAAGGTTTGTATTGGTTTCAAACTCGATTTTTATGGAATATTTATTGTCTATTTATGTGATTTTAACATCCATTGATTTTTATCCTGGATTATTTATTTATTGCATTTAGGATGATGACCACTGCACTATTTGGACCCATGTTTGATTTTAGTTGGAAATAAAAGTACCTGTGCACTTAACACCACCTCTTGACTGTGTGTGTCCTCACTTGCCAGGACTCATTCTCGGGTACATTGCTGACAGTTATAGAAATGTCACAAGGAGTGTGGAGCTAACCCAGGCCATCTACCTGTAGGACATTCATTAATTGAAAAGACCAGGGGCCTCATGTATAATGCCGTGCGTAGAACTCACATTATAACATGGCATAAGCACAAAAGCGGAAATGTGCGTACGCACAGAAAAATCCAGATGCAGGAATCTGTATGTACGCAAACTACCACGTTCTTCCGCTACATAAATCCCAATCAGTGTGAAAAGTAATGCACGTGCACATGCCTGCTGTCCCGCCCCAACTCCTCCCAGAATTACGCCTCTTTGAATATGCAAATCAATACAAATAGCCCTTAAGCTCAGCCTTCTGTGAAAAGACAATGGAAAAAGTATGGGGGAAAATATAAGAATTTCAGCGAATACCAAGTGGAGGCAAGGAAAAACGTACTATTTGTTGGTTTAAACAGTGGTATAATCAACAAAAGGAAGTTGATCGAGTGACAGAGTGTTGGAGGAACTCGAAAGCTCAAGTTCACAAAGTCGCACAGTACCCGAAATAAAAAAGTTGTCAGATATCAAAGTCGCCGTGAAAAGCCGAGTCGTAGTTCACCGTCTGAGTGTCATATGAAAGTTTGTTAGGGTACAGAGAAAAAAAAATAGGCACACAGTGGGAAAAAAGCACGAAATGTCAACTTCAATCTCGAAATTTCCACTTTAATCATGTAGTTTATTTTGTCATTAAAGTAGAACATCATAAACTTCAATCGTTTAATTTACTAGTTTCTCAAATCCCATTGTAACTAAAGTAGCACGTTAAATGCTTTGTTTTGTATTTGATCTTCTATGTGCTCTATGTGTGTGAATCATTATGTGCTTCCGGGTTTTGTCTTCCTCCGACAGGACACAGAATCCATTACATTCGTAATATTACAGCTCTCTGAATAATTAAAATACTGAGATGTATACTTGATATAATTTTCATGATGATAGGACTTAAAGCATGTTATTAAACATGGGAACACGGTGGCGCAGTGATTGTGCGCAACCTTCGATGAATTTATTGCAGCAGTGCTGTCTCTTTCAAACGTACTAACCCCCAATTCCTGTCCTTACCTTTCTTTCTCCAAATACTCAATCACCACACAATCAGCTCTGTAATAGACGTTAAGCCATCTGTAAATTTATAACACCGAATCTTCAAAACTTTTAAGGAACACTGAAATATCTTCGTAGTGCATGTTTAATTATTCTATCCTTCACACCAGTCCCAGTTAAGCATACAGTGCGTGGCAGGAACGAGCGCCAGATCCTTGCTAGCGTAGCGACACCGTGTCCTTTAATTATTAACAATATAGATTATTTAAATGAAGTTAAAGTTTTATCTGTATAATATAATAAACATATTTCATCTTAAAAATGATATCGTTATCATATGTAAATACGCGCTTTATAAAGTGACTTGTAGTGCAAGTTTACAGTGAGGTATTTGTACTTATAAGTCCAAACGGTTCTACAAGGAGCACTTGATGAACTGATTGATTGCGTTTAGAGCTCTTGGGATGAAAATCTTTCTGAACCACGAGGTCCGTACAGGAAAGGTTTTGAAGCCTTTGCCGTGTGAGAAGCAGTTCAAATAGGACGCATGGCTGAGGCAGCGTGTGCTTGATGCTGTATACCGATAATTCTCTTTCCAATCAGCTGCTCCGAGTGGTGCAGTGAGAGTAATAAGGAATAAGATGATCCACTGTGGCAACCCCTAACGGGAGCAGCTGAAAAAAGTAAAGGAAGGTGCAGTGAGAGTAAAAACGCTAAAACAGTTATGGTATTTGGAATAGTATGACCATTCCGTGGACCATTGTATTGTTACTGGTTAATTACAATCAGATGCATTAAACTAATAAACAATATGCGGTTAATTTCAGTGTATTTATAAAGCCGCGTTAGGGATGTGGATCTGAAAAAGAAAGGGTAACCACACAGGAACAGTAGCAGTGCCTTGACACTGGGTGCCTCTAGTCTGCAAAACCGAGCGGAGAACTTGCGTACTCCAGGGTATGAGGTACCGTGGAAGTATGAGGTACCGTGGAAATGTGCATGGCTTTACGGCAAGTTTAAGTTTTATACATCCCGATCTGAGCGTGGAAACGTTCACAACGTAACCCTTAATGCTACCTCACTTTTTGGGAGACAACTCAGTCTCTGTTCCGCCATCTGTAGTTGTATGTTTTACTTTAGCTTCCATGGGTCCTTTAGTTTCTCCTTAGTCTTTCTCTCTCTCTCTCTCTCTCTCTCTCTATTATTATTATTTATCATGCATCTCAGAATTTTCCTAGGAATTGCCCTAAAAGTCACAATAGGATAAAAGTGTGTTGTACCTCAGTGTAGGACTTAAGGAGTGTTTACAAAGCATCCTAGTCCCAGTCCTAGCAAGAAGTAGGAGTTTATGTGTGAGAATGAATGATGTCACCATTTTACGACACCCCTTACCATTAACTGACAGTAATAATGATGTTTTGTAGTTTTCTGATACTGAGGCTCTACCACAAAGATGATAATAATAATAATAATAATAATAATAATAATAATAATAATAATAATAATAATAATAATAATAATAAGTAGAAGTAGAAGTAGAAGAAATAGGAAAACATAAGGTAGGATATTCTGCTAAGTTGCATGTAATTGTTGCCACTTTACAAAATCATGAATTATATTGTAACGAACACCAAAATGGAGAGACCAAGACAAACACATTGAAAGAGAGTAAAGCCTGATAATGGGTATATGTATTTAACAATAGATGATCCAGGGATTGTTCCTGCATTGCTCCCTATGCTTGCTGGGTTAGAGTTCAGCTTCCATGTGACCCTGCTCAGAATAAACTTTGTTTAGAAAATGGATGGATGGATGGGTGGATAGGTGATCCATGGCAGTACTTTCAGATGAATCATCTTCCTGTTGTTATGGCAACAGAAAATGCCTCATATAGCAATTGTTTTACTAAAACTAGCCACAACTATTCTTGCACTGTTTCTGTAGTCATGTTCACTCTTTCGGTGTCCTGATAGTTTTGCACTGTGCCATGCTGTGTCCCTCTTTGTGATTCCCCCTTTATGTTCTGCGAGGCTCTGTTTATTCAATGACCTGGGAGTGTCTTCTTGAAACTTCCCAGGCTTGTAAAGTGAAACAGTAATGTTCCAGGGGTTCGTGGGATAAAATGCTTAGCTCAAGAAAATGTACTTTGTGTATTAACTCACGCATTGTAAGGGTGTTTAATTGTTGCGAATTTTAAGAAATGCTTGGTTTTGACATATACAACTGAAAAGCTGCATTTTCTAAGTAACATTACACTTTCATTTTGGCTGACAGCACATGGCTTCATGTAACTTACTAAATTTGTTATGAATATTATTCCACCCCTGTCAAAACAGTTAGGACTTGTTTTCCTACTCTGAGACACTTGATAAATATGGGCACAGAGCTGGCATGTTTAGGTCCAGTGAGCAACAAGGATTTGTTTTCTGTTTATTTAATTGAATAGTTTATTGCTTTCCTATTTGCATTTTTGGTGTGTATATATTACCTAAAAAAAAGTTTTTCATATACAGACAGCCCCTGCTATACAGTTCTCTGCTAGAGGGTTTTTATTCAAGAGATTAGCTTGCTATGCAACACTTTTTTCCCCAGAATATATTAGTAACCACTAAAACCAAATGAAACATCTCCCAGTAGAACACAGTTAAGAGCAAATATTGGTAATTAGCAATCTACCACCTATCTAGTCAAGAAAATGCACTTATAAGCATTAAACGAGTAATACTGTACTGTAATTATATGCATCAGGAAAGAATGTTCATGATAACAAGTTTAAGATGTTAGAGCCACTGTACAATATTGTACAGCTTCATAAACAAAGGTAACTAAGATAAACCAAATGAACCACACACATCCAACATTACATGTGTGAGTGTTTACACTGACCTTCCTATTTTTCTCCATTGCTGTTCCAGTTAACTTTTAATGAAGCTTGATGAGAAATGAGTGTTTTCAGAAGGGTTTTCCTCATAATTCTGTTTGTCACTCTTCTTTCTCCTTCTCCTTCTATTTTTCCACCTAAATACAATCCACTCTAATGTTATTGTTCTCAACAAGAAAATATTGTGATTTTTGGTTTTAGAACCTGCAGAGCTATTTACTTTTATAGTTATTACAATGACCTCATCACAACATTTTGGTAGAGGTTTGTATTATAGGTGTTGCCATTTTGTTCTTGTTTTCTTCATGCTGGTTAAAACAACAGCATCTGTAGCAAAATGTAAGATCCCTAGCATTGTGACCTGTGACCTCATTGTGCACATTGTGGACACCACGGGGCACTCCAGCTGCCTAAACACCTAACACAAGCAGTCTCAGACACATGTTTAAAAGGCAAACAGTCTTTTATTGTGGAAAACTCTTCCCCAAGTATTTTCCATCACAGTCACAAGTACAATTAAACACAACACAGCACAATAAAGCACTCTTTTCTTCCTTTTCTCTGTCACTGACTCCTCCATTCCTCCTCACAAGTGTCCACGTTCTTCCTGACTCTGACTGATTGATGGGAGGCAGACAGCTCCTTTGATCTAATCCTCAGGAGTGTTTCCAGTGACATAATGCTCCAGCTCCGAAGCACTTCCGGGTGAGGTTGGAGCCCTTTGGAGTATCAAATCCTGGCCTCCCCCACAGGACCCAACAAGGCTTTCCACCCCAGACTACAATACCCAGCATGCCTTCTGGGCACCCATGCAGGGATCCAAGCCTGGGCTCACTTCCCCCATCCTTCCAAATCGAGGATATCCTGGTCAGGTAAGAACACGGGCTGTTCCTTTACAACATGCTATTAAAGAAACCAGCATGGTAACAGCAATATTCTAGTTTCGGTTAATTCTAAAGCAATCTCATGGTGATTTTCTCAAATAACTTATGATTAGGATTTTAGAAATCCTAGCTTGGTTAAGAATTTGCAGTCTGATTTTTTAATCTCATTTTAGTTTTTAGAATTGTTTTATCATTCAGGTATTTAGACCTCCTGGTGGCCTTATAACCATGTCTTGGCCATCTTTTTAAATCATTTTTTAATTGACATGATGTTCTTTACATTTATTTTACATTTATTTACTTTTTCATTTAATTACATTTTTAAAATATATTTTATTCTATAATTATTGTTTTTCTATTTTTCAATACAAATATTGAATTTATTGTCTGGTTTAATGTATATAATGTGTTTTTCACAAAATTAACATAAAGGATTTGCATTTATTAAACACTCCCTGTTGATTATTTAAATTTAGGCTGTGCTCAAATAATGGTAAATAATTATACCACACCAGGACAGGATTAAGGGTGAGTTGGAGGGTCCCATGAACTTTTTTTGCCTGGGGCCCCCTAAGTGCTCAACTCACCCCTGACTGGGAGGATAAGAAAGTAAAAACTCCAGTTGGCAAGATGCTAGAAAAAATAAACCTCTGGGGGTACCAAGGCCAAAAATCTACCCAACCCTCCACTGTGCATTCTACATTCCATGATGTGTCACCTTTATCAAGACAGTCTTGTGGTTGCTCTTTCTCTTCATCTTCCTAGCATCTCAGGTGGCTGCAGTATACATTAGATCAGAGTGTGCATCACCATAGAGTACAGGAATAAAGAAAACGTGCAAAAGCTGTGATTAGTGACCATCCAGCAAAACAACAAATACAGTTACATTTAATGAAAAGAATCAATTTTCTTCACCCCTCTGTCTGAAAGAATGCTAGGGATGCTTGAACCATCTTAAATGACCAAAAAATAAAACAGATTACAGAGGTGGGTTGTGAGTAGTTTTTTTTAAAACTGGCCCAGCATGTAACTAATGATAAACTATTCCAGATTTTTGGTGCCTAGAAAACCTTTTCTTCATATCTTGGTTGAAGATCTCTTTACTACCTCAGTAGTTACCTCGCTTTCAATGGGCATCACAACAAGAAGACTCTTCAACTTTGGAAGGTAAGAAAATTTGCTTAATTTACTGAAATGAACTGCAATTTATTTTCTTTTTACATGTATTTACTGCGGTGGGCTGGCGCCTTGCCCAGGGTTTGTTTCCTGCCTTGCGCCCTGTGTTGGCTGGGATTGGCTCCAGCAGAACCCCATTGACTCTGTAGTTGGGATATAGTTTGTTGGATAATGGATGGATGGATGTATTTAATTATTGGAGTGTTATACTGTATTGCCTTTAATTTTTAATTTAAGAACTTGTATTAGCTGGAAAATGAACAATGCTCAGGTCTACCTTAACAGGAGTTTCCATCTCTGTAATGGAAAATAGTCATGTTGTCTTTTTGCTAAAGTCATTACACATTTTGGTCCATTTTAGCACTAAATAGCGTGGATAAATTGCACTTGGGCTGTACGTTTTGGGTTACAGTGACACAGAGGTGTCCCATCTCTTACCATTTGTTTATCCAATGAGTTATGCAAAAGCAGTGTGGTGTAGTGGTTAAGGCTTTGGACCTTAAAGCTTTATGGGTTCAAATCCTACTTCTGACTCTGTGTGACCATGAGCAAGTTGTATCAGAAATGTTGTATGTCACCTTGGATAAAGGTATCATCCAAATAAATAAATGTAAATTTAAGTATTAGTGTGAGAACAGCATTGGCCTCTGGAAATATGAATGCAGGAACACAGCAGACTTCAATAAACCCAGAATCAGTCCCCATAGTGAATGAGAACAAAGAAAGATTGGTTACTTCATGTTGTCTTACAGGAAGAAATAAAACATGAATAGCCACTGGGAGAAGAAACATGTTGACAGTTCAATTCCTGTGTGAGCAAGTCACTTATCTGTGTGCGCTCCAGCTGTAAAAATATCTGTAAACACTTCTAATGTATCCTGACCATGTTATTCAACTTGGATGAAGGTGTCAATCAAATATAAAATGATAATAATAATAAAATACTGTAATAACACATTAACCCAATTGTAATTTTTTCCCATTTGAAAAAGATTTTCAATTATTCGTCTAGTAGACACACCACAGAACAGCTCCTTATATACTTATATATTATATATATATATATTTTGTTGTACAAAAACATTCTGAGTAATTTTGAACATTACTGATAAAATTAAAATCAGAAATACAAGGTCGGCTTGCATTATTCTAGTTGTAGGTGCTGGAAAGCATGTTGTCCTCTGTCAGCTTACATCGCACCTTCCTAATGGATATTCAAAGCATGCATAACAATGGTTGTGCTGCCCAGAAACAGAAGGGATGGGTAGGAATGGGGGGGTTGGGTTGCATAAAAGCATAAACAGGTTCATTATAATTTAAATTAGTCTCTGGGGGCTGTCCTGTCTTTCACCGAATCACCAATAAAATAAAAAGCAAAAAAAAGAATGTGGCAAAAGGTAATTAATTCTGGATGCTAATTTGAAATCCCTGAGGGACAAAGCTTTTAAAACCTTTTAATGTTTGCCTAAAGGTTGCACCCACCACAGCAAGGGAAGATCTAAAGGTCCATATTACCATAGGATAAAGATGGATACATGACATACGGAAAAAACAGATTAAATTCAGACCAGACAAGAAGCTTTCTTGGCTAATACATGGTGCCATCTGCAACAATGGCAGTAGTGGAGGCAGCAGCTAATGTAAATGGACTCAACTGCAATGAAGTATTTTCAGTGGAAGCCACTGTTGCAGATGGCAATGTATGTAAGTCTCACTTAGGGAGCAGTGCTTTTAAAAAATGTGCTAAAGACACTGCTGTCTCACTTTTGAATTGATGTAATGTGAGCTCCACGTGATTATGATTTCTTGTACATTGTTGTTCCAAGACTACCCTGTGAGGGAAATGTCTGTAATCACACAACTCCAGGCCGAGTGGACTACCTGTACCAGCTGCCAGTTTTAAGAAAATGTTAGCAAGGGCTGTGTGTGCTTGTGTTCATTACAAAGGAATGTAAAATAATGAGGCTAATCAAAAGTTCATTACAAGAGATTATATTTACATGCATTTGAAGTCAGTAGCAGACTCCATGTTATCTGGCTGAACATTTGGAGAAATCTAGAAAAGCAGCAGAGAGCTAGAGGTGGTGTCCTTAGCAGAATAGCATTTGATTGACCAGTCATTACAGTATAAGATTATTGCTGACTACTGCGACCTTTCCTTCCTGCTAGCATTGACACTGCGGGCTGTGCTTCTTGTCATTCACTTACTGTGCAATAAATATTTCAGCGTCACTAATAATATATTTGAAAATTAATGGAAGGATAGATGTGCCATTAGAACATCACAAACTGCTTAATTTTGGTAGTGTAAAAGCAGAATGAAACGGTAAATATGAAGTTCTGTCTGATAGCATGTCACAGCTTGAGATGAAGGTATATCCCAAATATAGAGACTGTCTTACTCTTATGTGTTATGATCTCTGATTTTTGAAAATTTACTTTGCAAATTCTAGCAGAGTTTCTTGCTAATCGTTTATCGATTAAAGATTTGACTAGCAGAGATTCCAAATTTGAGGTTTGTTTTTGTCTTGTCTCAGCTAGACTTCCTCCCATGGCTGAGGTCTAAATTCATGTCTGATTTCTCTTTTGTTCATTTTTGATTCTTTTTATGTTGATTGTGTGCATCTTTCTTTAGGTTTTACTATGTCTATATGTATAAGCTTCCTTTGTTATATTCCATGTGTTTTGTTGGTTGTTCTCCAACAGGTTAATCACTGCCAGGAATTGCCCTCCGCCCTATAAATCCAGATGGTCTTACAAAGTTCCTGGCAGTTCATTGCAAATTCAGTGAGAGGATTTGTGTTTATGATCATTTCTGAAAATTATTTGGATCTCTGATTTTTTAACTTTCTGCTCTGTTTTTTGAACTTGATTTTTGGAATCTGTACTGGGACTTGTTTAATCTTGGAACACCTTTCTGTTTCAGGCAATTCCATTTGCCTTTGTGCTCCACAGAGCTTCATTATGTTTGGAATACCTTTGTGAAGAATAAATCTTTTATTTTATAAAGAATTGGTGCTTGCCCTTATTACCAGCCAGGGTTTGATGGGGATCTCCCCCTCTAATGGATATTATTAGAAGTGTTTGGAACTCTTTAATACTTATGATTCCTAGTTCATGACAGTTCAGAAGTTCCATGCACCTTAACAAAGTTTCAAAATTATTTATGTTTTCTGTGGTAACACTTTGTCTTTCTCTTTGGCATAGCCATTTTAAGGATCCAACTGCTGTAATGCTTCCTCCGGTTGCTGGGTGGCGGGTTCTCAGAGGTGGTGACGCTGGCCTTATTAGTTCAAAGGTTTAAAGATCAGCTGAAGTGGCCATGTTTTATCCAAGTTTAATGGATAATCCCTTGAATTGCTTTCCAGAGATTTTCGTTTGATTATTTTCTGGTTAAAAATCCTTGTTTCTTGTTTTTGAGTCTGAATTTTTGATCACTTTTTGGTTCTAACAAAGATCCCTTTGAATCACAGTTTTTAACATTTGCTTCTCTTTCTGCTTCCTGGGTTGGTTTTGGTTCTGTTTAAAATTTGTTTCAACCTCATATTATCAAAATTGTCACAAATGTTGACTTTCGGTCCACTCCCATTTAAAATACTATCTCTAGTCTTTCAGATAGAACACTATGAGTTTTGCTACTGCTGTAACCCACCTGTTCCCCTTAGATGCCCATGATTAAGCTACATCTAAACAACAATAGCCCTAGATAATATACATAATTCCTATTCTACCAGATTGTGAAAGGCAGAAAAAAGATTTAATAAGGGACCAGAAGATAAAACGTGAACCAGAAGACAGACAAGGATTCATAACTGGGAAGTTACGGCTGAAAACAGACAAAGTGCGAGAGTCAGCCAGAAGAAGAATGAAGGCAGAAAAAGGATCAAAAGTGTGATATTAATAACGATGAGCACTTAAGACAAGCCAAAAAAAGGGGCTCAAGAAATAGGAGCAAAAGTCAAAATATCTGGAATCTATGATAGAAAAGTTAACAAAAGCAGAAAGAGATTTGGGTTTTGAATCCACAACTCAAAAGATGAATTGTTTTCATGGGAGGCCTTTCATGATCAAAGGTCATAACCTCCTAGGACATGCCCCTAACAACCAGTGCATTAGCCCTAACAACGGGAAACCAAAAAAGCAGATACCATGAGTATACAAAATGGCTGATGAAACATTAAAAAAAATCCACAATTAAAATGAAAAGGAATAGAAAAATGTAGTTACTAGAATTAGGTTCAGCGACCCAATAAAACCCCAAAATGAATGTAAAAATGCTCAAATTGATACAAGAACTCTTATAAAATTTTGAAAAAGGAACAACATGGGAACAAATGAGAAGTGACACGTGCTGTCATTAAATCAAAAATCATAATCCTAAATCACAACAAAAAAATCCAACTCTGCTTTAAGACAAAAGGTTTTTAAGTAATCCACAGAAGTTGGGACACCTGTGCAAACTGTTTGGTTCAACTTACAAGGCTTAATTTACTTTAATTGATGCAGAATATCTGTAGATTGTAACCTATTGTTTGTTCCCCAAAGAAGGCCCATTTGAAATATTCTGAAATTTATTTTTGTTTTCAGTTTTTTCTAACCTAAACTTTAAATTTAAACCTCTGACAGCTCAGTACCCCATTTCAGTTGAAAAACTGAGGTGTTTTGATTGGTTGTGTATATATATGTTATATGTGTTTGTCAAAAAAAGCTGTGTCCTAAAGGCAAGCATTTTCAACAAATTAAAATATATATACTGTATACAGTATATAATTCCTGCACTGGCACTTTTCAACACAGCCTAAGAGACACAGAAGGAGACCTTGAAAACCTACCAAATAAGTCAATTTTTCAGGCCAAGACAGATGCCAATTATTGATCCATGTCTTGTGATTATACACACATTGCATATTTGACCCCCCCCCCCCCATATTATGAGTTTTAGCCATTTTAAAAAAAGAGCTGCTGTGCACGATAGCTCAGCACTTAATCTTCCATTCACACCATCAGAAGGTGGCTTCCTCTATAAAAGACCAAACAGTAATGCCACGTGGTTGATTTTGTTTTGATTTACTTCTGTATTATTGTAAGAACTCACAGAGTTGAATAGAAAACATTTCCTTGCCATGATAACAATAGTAGCAGGCATATGCAGTAAAATGATTTTTTTCACATCCCTTTTGTTGCCACAAACATTCAATGGAAACATGGAAGGCATGCTTTCCATATATCGAAACTTAAGTGTTTGTTTTCCGGTGATGTTCTGGGACCCATATCATCCATTGTATAGTGCCAGAGTGAGAAAGATATTATTTCAGATTTATGGGAAATGCATTTCCTATAAAACATATTAAACCTGTCATTTTTAAGGCAGATAAGGGTTTTGGATGCAGTGGACTCAAGGACCACCACAGAGTACTTGGATTTGGTTGTTCTGAGACCTCATAACCTCATAAGAGCTAAGGTGGCCTAGTCATAAAATATTGCCAGTTTGCAGTTCAAATGTGGTCTTTTTCAAGCAAATCCAACTAACAGTCCACTGCAGGACAGACTCATGTGAAACACCTGCAAGTTTTCACTTCTTGCCAGCTGGTTCACTGCCTGGGATTTGAATCTCTAAAGATATGATTCATTTGGCCTTTAGTTACAAAGCCATAAAAGAAAAAGGCTGTTCATTTTGAAATCACTAATTCCTTTTTCAGCTTTGCATATTTACACAAATTTCCATGAAGACTTTTTTTCAGTAGAAGTTACAATGAAAGTACAGCAAATAAAAAGATAAGAATAAAAATGCAAATGTTAAAGTACACACCTGAAGTTGAGAGGTACTAGAATTTAACGTTATTGTTTGTTGTTCAGCTTACCATGCATTAATCTAAATGCTGTAATTTGGGCAGAATTCGTTCAACGTGACATTTAATATGTTTGAAGCATATAGTCAAGAGGCACAGTTTGAATTTCCTCTTGCTTTCACTTTTTTTTTTTTGTACACTCCTTACCTTGGCTGATGTGATGATTTGATTAGATAACTGCATGTACCTGTACAATAAAGGAGCCACAGAGCCAACAACAGCAAAAAGCGCTTTAAAAATCATGCATACCCAGACATGGATAAATTGGTTGGTACCCTTAAAACTCATTGAAAAAGTGCTGTATGCCTATTGAAAGTGTACCTGCATGACTCTAATATGTCATCAAGTAAAGCAAAGCAAGTG
This sequence comes from Erpetoichthys calabaricus, assembly GCF_900747795.2. Lineage (NCBI taxonomy): Eukaryota > Metazoa > Chordata > Cladistia > Polypteriformes > Polypteridae > Erpetoichthys > Erpetoichthys calabaricus. The sequence continues at coordinate 135,128,364 of NC_041397.2, read as the reverse complement.
TGAAAGTATTGCTTATTCTACAAAGACATTTTAAAAAGGTCTGGACACATTTGTTAGTACCAAGTGAAGGAACATGGTGGGCATCCCGGCTGGGATTGGTTCTATTCCCTTAACCCTCTTTGAGGCCACTATGACAGAACAATAAACACTTGGAATAAGCTACCAAGTACCATAGTGTGGTAGACAGTAAGACTTCAGGGACTTTCAAAACTCGACTTAATGTTTTTGTGGAAGAAATAAGTGGATAGGACTGGTGAGCTTTGTTGGGTTGAATGGCCTGTTCTTGTCTAGACTGTTCTAATGTTCAGAAAAAAACAAAATAATGGAAGGAGGCTCAGTCTCAGAAATATATGCCCCGTGCTGGGGTCTGTGGGTGGCGCCTGAGGGTACTACATGGAATTACTCTCCCTGCTTTAGGGAACTTCTGGTTAACCCAGAAGTACTTCCATCAGGCTATGCCCTGGCACTAGAAGTATTCCTGGGTCCAAGATAAAGGGAGCTGCTCGACCTCATCATTAAGTAGGAGATGGGAGGAAGAGGGCAACACTTGAGGAGGAAGAGAAGTCTAATGGAGAAGCAACAACAGAGTAGGATCACATACCGTTATGATTATCTTGGAAAAATAAATAACATTTTTTTGAAAAATGTGTGTGTCAGTTGTGTCTGGAGTTTGTGGCTCAGTGGCACATCCCTTGTCTTCCACAACCCCAAAAAAAAGATCATAAATAATTGGATTAGAGTGATATTTTCAAACTAGCTGTTTGCTTTAATTAATATCACATGTGTCTCCAATTTTTAAATGGTGTAAAGTAGTCACTCTGCTGTTTGGCATCAATTGTGTGTCTCACACTGAACATGGACCAGAGAAAGCAAAGGAGAGAGTTGTCTGAGGAGATCAGAAAGAAAGTTCTAGACACACATGTTAAAGACAATAGTAGTAAGCCTATCTCCAAGAAGCCTGATGTTCCTGTGACAACAGTGGTAAATATTATTAAGAACTTTAAAGTACATGGGGCTGTGGCCAATCTCCCTGTACACATCCATAAGAAGACAATAAACTACAGAATGGGCAGAAGGATAGTGAGAATGCTAGACAAAAAGCCAAGGACAAGAAGAACTCCAGGGCCCATCAGTGTCTGATCACATCATCTGTTGCTTTTAAGTGATAGTGAACTCAATGGAAGAAGACCCAGAAGGACTCTTCTGTGTGTTGAAAGGAAAACATAAAAAAGCCAGACTGGAATTTGCCAAAATGCATTTTGACAAGCCACAGTGCTTCTGGGAGAATGTCCTTTGGACATGTGAGACAAAACTGGAGCATTTTGGCAAGTCATATTAGTTATTTGTTCACAGACAAAAGAATGAATCTTTCAAAGAAATGAGCACAATAGCTACTGTGAAATATGGAGGAGGCACAGTTGCATCTGCTGCATATGGCATGAGTTGCCTTGAGCCTGTGCAGGGAACAATATAAATTTCAAGTCTGTCAAGACATTCTGGAGTGAAGCGTTCTGCCCATGTCAGAAAACCCTGTCTCAGTCGCAGGTCATGGATCCTCCAACAGAATAATGACTGAAAATACACAGCTAAAAGCATCCAAAAATGGCTAAGAACAAAACATCGGACTGTTCTGAAGTGGTCTTCTTTGAGTCCTGATTTGAATGTTATCACACATCTAAGGAAAGAAGTGAAACATTTTGTCTGGAGAAGGCACCCTTCAAACCTCACACAGCTGGATCAGTTCACTCAGGAAGAGTGGGCTGACACTTACAGTATAAAAGTGCTTGGAATGAAGACAGATAAATGTAATTGATCATTTTCAGGTCGCTCCATTGTTTTCTCTTCACCTCTCTTGCTTTTTACCATCAGAACATAAACTTCTCATTGCCATTGACTGCTTGTCCCTAACTGACTCACTGGCTGACTAAAATTAAAAAAGGGAGGCAATGTGGCTCGCAGTAAGGACACCGGGGTTTTCATCCTGGATCCTCCCTGCATGGAGCTTGCAAATTTTCCCCATGAAAGCGTGGGTTTCATCTGGTTACTGCAGTTTCGGCCCGTAGTTCAAAGACATGCAGATTAGATGGATCGGTGATGCTAAATTAGCCCTAGTGTGTGTGTGGTGTATATATGTGTTTATTCACCTTCTGATGTACTGGTGCCAAGTCCAAGGATTGATCCTGCTTTGAGTCCTGTGCTTGCTGGGATAGGTTCCTGCCCCAGTGGGTCAAGTAGGCTTAGATATTGGAATGGTATTTCCAGACAATTTAAGGAAAAATGATTTTCACTGCTAGATTATGGTCCTGAGGTCCAAAAAAATCCATCCTTAACAAAAAGTTAACTTAGTCATGTATAAATTGAAGAAAACTGCAATGATGGCTTGGATTTAATAGCTGGAAACGCCTGTTTTAGTACCCATCTAAGGCAGATGCAGAATAGTGCATGTGGTAGCATGTTCAGTTGGAAGGCGCAAAGGGTTTGCTGAACTATTGTACTTAGACCCCTAGCTAGTGATAGGGAGGCAAGGCTGCAAGTGCTTACAAAGCATGAAAGCTTTGTTTGGAGAGCTCTAAATATAAAATCTACTTTTCTTAGTGCATCTTGGACAGATTAGATTAGATAAACATTTTTAATCCCATGAGGAAATTCAGATGCATACAGCAGAATAAACATTAAAAACACAAATATGAACTCACATGACAAATAATACATTCAATGAATCAATCAGTACATAAATAAATAAATTGGGTAGAAGCATCGAAATGCCTGATAGCAGTGGGCAGAAAAGACCTCCAGAGGCGCTTCTTAACACACAATGGTTGAATGAGCCTGTGGATAAAGGTGCTCCAAAAGAGTGCCTTCTGGAAGGGATGGAGGGGATTTTTCATTATGGCATCTAATTTTCCCATCATCCTCTTTTCCACAACATCTTGCAGTGTGTCTAGGGTCTGTACTGTAATGGAGCAGGCTTTCTTGATAAGTTTGTTCAAGCATTGTGTTTCTATTTTGTTGAATTTGCTTACTTAGGAGACTGCAGCGTAGAACAGTGGCTACTAAGGACTAGTAGAACATTTCCAGCAGCTTGCTGCACACATAAAAAGACCTGAGTCTTTTTAACAAGTACAGCCTGCTCTGACCCTTCTTATACAGCGCCAGTTGTCAGACCAGTCAAGTTTGTTGTTTATGTGAACCTCCAGGTACTATTATCTCTGCACTACTTCCATGTCCTCCCCCTGAATGGTGACTGGTCTCAGAGGCGTCTTGGTACATTTGTTCGGATTTCTGTACATGACAAGCTCTGGTATTGTGCTGGAGGTCTGTTGTGTAGAGGGTAAACAGGAAGGGAGACAGGACATTTCCCTGAGGTGCTCCAGCATTACACACCACCATTTCTGACACAAAATCCCTCAGCCTCACAAACTGCTGTCAGTTGGTCAGGTAGTCAATGATCCAGGAGATTATGGAGGCATCAAGAATCAAAGCCTTGAGCTTTTTCCCTAATCAATGAGGCTGAATGGTGTTAAAAACACTGAAAACGTCAAAGAACATTATCCTGATTGTGGTACAAGTGGGAGTATTTAGAGGAGAGCATCCTCCACACTTGTATGTGCCTCATCGACAAACTGCAGAGGATCGAGATGTCCTGAAACCAGGGTCCTAGCTGTTTTAGGATGAGCCTCTAAAACATCTTTATTATTTAAGAAGTAAGAGCAACTGGTCTTGTTAAACTATTTGCAATAAAGATATGGCTTTAAGAGATTCTTTCTAGAAAACGATTTCCATGTATCATATGCTAATTATTCCAGTTTCCCCTACAGTACATATTAAAAATGTGTGTCTGACTGGGTGGTGACTAAGACTTGGTCATGGAAGCGATTGTTTATTACTTAGAATTCTCTCTTGAGTGTATGTTCACTAAATTTCTAAATTCAGAATAAACATTCCCTTATTTTAATGTATCTTTAGCATAATAACTTTCTATCTTAACAATACTGTACATACATCCTAGTAATAACTGATGATTGCATTCTGTATTATGCAAACTATTTATTTTATCTTGTGAACAGATAATACAGTTATCATAATAGTAGATATAGGAACAGAGGAGTTTATAGAATACTAATGACATACTTACGAAGTTCAATGATCATTGTAAATTTCCAGATCAACAATAGTGTAGGATCAAGTCAGACACATGAACTGATGAAGAGCAATGTGGGATAGATAAACAGATAGATAGATTTTTTTTAAGAAAAATTGGTAAGTAAACAGTTTAAAATATAGAATACAGAAGATGAATGTAGAATGCCAAGTCAATCAAAATATGTAATTATGCATTGTGGCAATAAACTATTATTATTATTATTATTATTATTATTATTATTATTATTAGCTGTTCTACTCAGCTTTGCTCGCTAGAGTGATAAAATATTTATAACATGCATTAGATATATAAAAAGCATATTTTATAAGCATATGATTTAAAGAACTAAAAGTACTTTTGTAGAAAAGAACAATATGTAGAATGGTAATAAAAATTAACTCAATAATTATACTGTGGTGGGCTGGCACCCTGCCCGGGGTTTGTTTCCTGCCTTGCGCCCTGTGTTGGCTGGGATTGGCTCCAGCAGACCCCCGTGACCCTGTAGTTAAGATATAGCGGGTTGGATAATGGGTGGGGTGGGGTGGAGTCAATAATTATAATTAGTAATAATATTGAAATATTACAAAGTGTGTAGAATGCACCAGAGACGTACCATACAAATTGATCAATGAGAGACAAATGAGGGTTGAGCACAGGGTTGCCAGAATTGATAGGCACTTCACAGACCAATCACAGTCAAAATCCCAGCCATCCAATTTTACAAATTCTAGTCCAGAATTGATTAGTATATTTCAAGCAAGCAAATTGCCACCCAAATACCCTCCTCCACCCCCAAGCTGCAAACATCTGTGAACACCAATCTTCTAATTGGAAAACTGGGACTTAATTTGCACGAGTGGGTGGGTCTAGGGAGTAACATTTGAAGAGTAATTTTGACACTGCTTAGCATCAAGGGACCTTTGAAGCGATCAGCAATCAGATCAGAGGCTGCCAAGCAAGCCTCTACATGGCTGTGGATGAAGAGCTAATTCATGGACAAATGCTGCTGGGACCCGGGGAGTGATCAGCCCTGGGTGGGTAACCTGGGTGAGGGTGTCTGATGTTTTGAGAGCCAAAAAACATTCAATGATTCCAGGAAACATCACTGATGATACATCAGTAACGATGTATGTAATAACCAGCTCCAAATGGCTGGAGATCGACAGAGGCTATTTCCTACAGAGTGTAGCCTTTAAATAAATATGATGAATGATAATGAAAAAGTTATGCTGAGAGCCCATTTTTCAATATATGTTGTATTTTTTTCTTTCAGGCATAACAACATAACAAAATTAATGAAGGCTTTGTCAATGTTTATCTGCAAAGAATAAAAAGCTAAAGGTTATTTCCATACTGAAAACGAAAGAAGGTAAAAGATGACAAGTTTAGCTTTCATTAGGTATGTCACTGAAATGTCTTCTCTTACCTCCTTTCCTCTTTAACTTTTTTTCCCTTAAAAGCAATATATGGTACCCCTAAACCCAAGCGACACAATTGAAAACATCATGGTTAAATACAACACCTTTTGTTCACACAGAAACCACTCTTTTAAAAATATGCTGCCATAGTTTCATGTTTTATTACAAATTTGGCATTCAAATAAGAAAAGATGTTTTCATGTTTTTCTACAGCCTTTAACCTTTGTTTTATCGCAAAGAACTGAATTGGGATTATCTTTCCATACCTGCATTTTCCCAAAATATTTACAAAATGTACTTTGAATAGAGTAGTGTTACTACAAAATTAATTAATTGGACAGCCATTTGTGCTTTTCTTTTTTACACAGACTGCTCTGTCAGCCCTAAATGGTTGATCCCTACTGAAATGCCCAATGTTATAATAACTGGGAAAATGTAGCTGTAACTGCAGGGTGACTGTTTGGATGAATTGTAGCTAGCTATGAAATTAAAAGGTCTTAAACATTTAGAAAAAAGGGAGATGTGTGACATTTCACTGTCATAGGCTGGAAACAAAAATGACCATTTGCATTAGCTAAAGTGGAGTGGAAATGCAAACAGACATTTTGGTCTTTATAAAACTGAACACATTTATTAACCTATATTCTAAGCTGGACTTTACCAAGAATAACTGTAAAGTTTTGTTGAAATAGGTGTGGTAGTTTTCATGTAATGTTCTAACAGACAGACAGAAATTTAATTTTTTATATAGAGATGATGATGATGATGATGATTATTATTATTTATAATTTATTTGGCCCCTAATAAGAAATTTTGGCATGTAAGAAGCTTAAAGATTTTACAATAACAAACAAGCTTCCCCCTCTCTCATAAATCCTCAGCTAACATAAAATTCTGAGAATTTCTGTTAAAATTATTCATTTGACTTGACTCAATAAAAAGAAAGCATCTACAGTAAGCCTAACCGTAACTTTCTTAAATTAGTGAGCCCCGCTGGAGCTTTCTGACACACTTCCATATAATTTCATGGTTAAAAGTACTCATAGATAGTGTGCCATAAGAGCAGATCCTAATACCATATATAGTCACGTTAAAGTCGGGTCTTGAAACCCGAAAAATCGATCATAAAATCAGAACCCGACTTATACACCCATTCAAAAATGTGACACTTAATTTTTTTTTAACATCTTCTTTCCTCCTCCAGTCTCACCCAAGTTTCTCAGATGCATCAAATTTTGTTGCAGTAGTGCAGTTACCAATTTCTTTCACTACTTCAACGACGTTTAATTTAAAACCATCTTCATATTTTCTTCTGATCGAATGCTCCATCGTAGATAAGGGATGCTCAATAATAATAAAAATAATAATAATAATTTCATTTATATAGTGCTTTTCTCACTACTCAAAGCACTTTACATAGTCAAAGGGGAACCACTTCAATCACCACTAGTGTGTAGCACCCACCTCAATGATGCGATGGCAGCAACTATTGCTCCACTCCACTCAACCACACTTTAGCTATTAGCTGGTGAAAGTTGTGCAAGAGATAGTTAAATAGAGAGAGAGGTGATTAGGGTGCCAGGATGGCAATTCTTAAGGACATTGGGATAAACCCTACTCTTTTCAAAAGATGCCCAAAGATCTTTAATGACCACAGAGAGTGTGTGTGTGTCCTTCAATGGGCTATTGTTCCATTTAGGCATATTCCTTGCTTTTCTCCCCATGACAGTGTTCAGAACAAAGAGGGTTTGAACAAGATGAATCACGTTATTTTTCCAAAATTTTTTTTTTCTTGTTTTTAACTCCAATTAGATGTCGGTGCCTCCTTCTATACTCACTAGATCCGTATAACACACTGTGCAGGTTTTGGTGGACCAAGAGCAAACTTTGTCATTTTTTTCTTTCTTTCTTCTGGAAGAAGTGAACCATGGACTTGTTCACCACTGCCGTTAAACTCTACAAACTTAGCAAATCAGGCTTCTCCACAAGTTGTTTTTTTTAAAACTACAACCTACACCTAAACTACACTGTTAATAAAAGTATTTGCCAAATTAAAAATATAATTGGGAATGAATACTTAGAGATCATTACAAATAAAACATTTAACCCATACAGTAACTCCATTTGTTATATGCTAATAGACTCACCGTGTCTCAATTTAATGTAGATTGGCACTGTCTTCCCAAGGATCAGAAAGGAACACAGTGAAGTGGAGCGCTGGAGCAGGGGACAAGGTAGACGGCATTAAAATAATTTATGCATTTAATGTGTTTAAATAATCAGGAGTGAATTTATAGCTTCGCAAAACATCATGGGGACCTGGGAAAAAAAAGCTTGTCTGCTTATTTTCTGGATAGAATTCCGAGAATAATTTCAGCAGCAAAATTCTGTGTGAAAAATGCATTTTTTTAGTCAAGGGATTGGGGTAATGCCTTCCTTCAATCCAGTCATGTCCTTATCCCCAAAACCATACACACCTTTGATTATTTTATTGTGTTATAATACATCCTTTTACCTATACACAATATATATTTCTGCCCACTTTAGCTTTAATTTGAGTTTGTTGTCTGCTTGAAAATGCTCCTCATGCCACAACAGATGAGAAGAAAATTGAAAAATAAAAGATTGTCATAAGAGTATGGAAGATCATTTCATTTAGATGACCCTTCTTATTTTCATATTAATATCATTTTGATTTTAAATGCCTAGATATTTCTAACTGTTATTAGAAAATGTGGGCATTTTTGTTGCTCTGACAGTTTAGTGGTTGCTAAGACAATAAACTGGTTTTGTGTTGGCAATGTATTTTTTTATGAAAATAATGTAGATTTGTGCTTAAATTCCATTTTATTACACAGCAAAGAGTTTTTTTTTTTATCATTATCATGATGGATTTGATCCTTCATGAAAAAAGCAAAAGATCTACAACATAAAATTTCTTTTCAGGGTGAACAGCAGAAGCAGAGAAGGATGGGAACGGGGTTCATTTCACTGGGCAGACAGAGACAAATGGCTTAACTGAAAGGGCAAAACAAGGCTCAAAATCACAAGACAGGAGATCAATCAAAGCTGGCATTTCTATTAAATTAAGTTGCTTCAGAATTTCATTTATCTCACAATGAACCCCTTATTTTAAACAAAGATCAGACAAGCATTTTGAACTTAAACAAGATGGACATAATGCATGAAGGGACCTGGAGACAACATACCGATATCCAGACTAGACGTCCTTGACCAAAATAATGTAAACGAAATTGTAATATAAAGTTATTTCCTGTAATCAAATAATGTTAAGAATGTCTAGAAACTCACAGTCATATTTAATAAATGAGCAGACACCAGCGAATCTGAACGTGTGATGAGCTGTGGCTATAAATCACACCTGCTCATGGGTGACATGTGCACTCACAGATTTATGCAATTAATATTAAGAAACACATCTAGACCTGATAGACAACCAGGACTTACCTTCAAAGTGCCCAGTCAGCAGTAGGAAAATAAAAACAAAGGCAAAGGTAAAAAACACTCTAAGCAATAATGTGCAGGCAACCCCTTTAATAGGGTGGCCTTTCTGGTGTGGTGTCATATACACTGCAGATTTGAAATGGCAGTTTGCTCCTCTTCTCAGAGATGTCAAAATGTTTTTAAGTAAGTCCCAGATACAGACATCTGAGAAAACAGGTTGCATAGCTAGCAAGCTATAAAAATAAAAGATCAATAAGGAAGTGCAGTACATGTGCTTCTGTTTTACTGTCTGAATCTGCAAAAAGAAGAAGTAAAGGAGAATGAATTCTGTGTTAAAAAAGAAAAAGACAGCGAGAACACAACAGTTGAACTTTCGAGTCTTCATTAAGCATGTCATAATGGCTGAAATGTTATATTTATAAGTGTATTTTTATTGTTCAGTGTAGAATTAACAATAATAATGGAGGTGGGCAGCTCACATTTCTGGATCCATGGGTTCAGCTGTCTGTTCTGTCACTGTGTGTTTGGAGTTTTCATGAACATGTCTGTGCTGAGTTTCTTCTGGGCTTACAATTTTTTCTCCAACTTGCCAGCCACTCATACAGTATATTAGGTTTATTGGTGAATCTAAATTGGTCCAACCATGAGATATTGTGTGTGTGTGTTAGAATATGTCCATTGATGTCTGTCCTGTGGAGGATTGTCTTCTTTGCATCTGATGCTACCAGGATTGGAATATTCATTGATCACCTCTAACCTTATGTTGGATATTGCGGATTCAAAAAAAACATAGGGGGAGTCACTCAGTCTCTATGGGGTCTCTCTACCTTATTTAGTGCCCTTCACAACATAAATGCCTGCCTAAATTAATAAAAGTTTCATATGAGAACTGTACACCGTGCTTCTGGGGTCTTTAAAAATGGTGTCTGAGACCCCAATTTTGATTCTTCTCTTTCTTAAAAAATATCTCTTAGTTCATGTGTACACAAATGAATAAGAATGTGAAAAAGCTGCTTAAAGTCTGATGATAAGGAGATACTTGTGGCTTTCTTTGAAATATCCAACACTGCTTGCTTGTTATTAAGAAGGTTAACCATCCATCCATCCATCCATCCATCCATCCATCCATCCATCCATCCATCCATCCATCCATCTATCCATTTCCAAACTCACTTATCCCGAGACTGTCACATTAAAATTAACCTTAATTTTGTTTTTGTTTTTGTTTATGCCATTGTACTCACCACATTCACATAAAACCACCTCAGAAGACATTTTTCCCCATGGCCGCCTAGCTGTGCAGCACAGCTCTCCACTGCCACTCTGTTTTATTGACTCATTATTGTGACAAGATTTGATTGGTGTCTCCTTTTTAGGCTCTCATTTCTCTTATAATGCCCATTGTAATGAAACTTAAAAAAAATGTTTAACACGTTTATTAGAGCTCTAATCTTTTCCCACTGATTTGTGAACTGGTGCATGACAAGTGCATTAGCGTCGGTGTGAAACATGACATTATGTCCAATTAAAGTGTATATAATAGATCTCAAAATGATGATCTTAAAAGGCTACTGCTGCCACTAGCATTTGCCTTGATGGTGGGCCTCCTGTGACGTTTCACCCAGCTCTGCTCTCATTGTGAGCTGATGTCTTGATTGAAAGCTTCTTTCACCAGTCTGACAAAGAAAATGAATGTTAAACCAATGAGCTGTGTCAGCAAAAAGGACGTGAAAGGAACGAGCATTAGAAGAAAAAAAAATACCTGAAAAGAAAGGACAATATTTTTGTGGCTATGTTGCCTAAAGTAGAAGTCTGGTTCAAAAACAATTTCACTCTCAAGCGAAAACTATCGAGGAAAAGGTCACCATGACATGAAGGATTGTCTTAAGGGAAAACATGTAAAGTACGGAATGTCGCACTGATGTCCTTAATCCATCCTTTCCAATAATTTAAAAAATCGTTCTTCATGAAACAAGTAGCACTACCAAATGACCTCTGGACTATAATGAGACCCCAAGGACCTCCATTGTAACAGTTTAACTCAGACCTCCCAATCAGAGCTGACCTCAGCAGACCTTGCCACTGACCTTCAAGGGCCGTGGACAGACATGTAATTATCAGTACTCAGCAGTGTTCAATGGCTAATCCAAGTCACACATAATCAATTATTCTCACTTACTATTTTATTCTCTGACTTCACATTCAGGGCTCATTTTATGTTTGAGCCAGTTGCTTATTCTTGGTTTGTTTAGCTTTTCTGAGAGGAATATTTTTGAAGGTTGAACAGATTTATAATGTTGGGGCCAAGGGATTCAAATACAAGTAAATATATTGATTTTGAACATCACAATAATTTATTTCCATTTTAGACCATGTCTGTCATTACAGCTCAGGAGTTAAAAAGCCACCCAGAAGTATTCAAGATATGGGGCCGTCTGCCTTTCTGAATTCAAGCTTATCCTGATTGCTTTATAGTGCTGATGCAATCTAGCAACGTTTTAGAGTTATTAAAATATATGCAGATGAAAGGGTTCAACCTGGATTGTTGGGTTGTTTCACTTATTTTCAATATGAAGTGGTGTCAATTCAACAGCGGCGTTTGGGTGTGGCAAGTGGGGTGACTGCCCCTGGCACCATGCCTAAGGGGGCCCCGCTTTTGAGGTCTGCGTGTCCCGTTCGAGCGGATTTGATATTTGACAAAGTCTGCATGTTATCTTGAAAAAATTTAGCTGAATACTGTAATGAGATAATCTGGTGTATGTTAACATTATTTTTATTAAATTTGCACGCAAGTTTATACAGTCCACACATACCAGTAACCACGTTTAACATAACCACCCACGCGTGGGGTTGGTCAGCTCTAGGCCCTGCATACCCCTAAGGCCGCCTCTGTGTCCATCTGGCAAGAGGAGGCCTGGGTGATGGCCAATGCTAGGTTGCTACAGGGCAAGAAAGCCACCAGGAACAAAAGAGAGCTACACTGGTAGAGAGAAATGTCCCGCTCAGGCTAGTTAAGAGACCACTTGGGTGATACATACCATAAGTGTGTTTGTTGTGTGCCCCAGAAGGGTACTAAGCAGGGGTACCAGAGTAAGAGAAATAAAGAGAGAGGGAGAGGGAGATCCCATCTGGGTAGAAACAGACCAGTTTTCTCCTAAGTTCCATATGAAGGGCAATCTAGCCGTGGATGGAATGGCTAATCTTTTGAAAGCAGACAGATTAAGGCCAGGGATGGCAGGTAACAGTGCTGCCACACGTAGAAGCAGAGCCTAGGATTCCCATACTTGGGAAGGAGGCCAATACTCCTCCATCCATCCATAAGATGAGAGCATATTATTACAATTTCAAGAGAAAGGGTGGCTGAGAAGGTTTGAAGCAATTACTTTTAGGAGGAACAGAAGGTTAAAGCTGGTAGAACATTATATGTCTTCTAGACGGAGGGCATGCCAAACTTAACAGCTACAGTTGCTAGATCTAGTTGTCTTGAGAAGGTCAGATTACATGACTAGGAGTCACAGGGGATGACAAATGACATGACTCAGTACAGACTTTTCAACACAGCTTTGCATTCCCAAAGTATAGAAAGTTTGGCACATTCTGACAGTCAATTAATGTGCTGCCTGACAGTACTGGTGCCTCTAAGAAGGCTTTCCACGTCTGGCAAGTTCACTGCATTTACGTTTCTTTTATTTTTATTTTTAAATTCCATCATGGTACAAGAAACATGATACCTCGCCATCGAAAATGCTTGCGTTCCCCGATTCCTCACAGCTGCATTGCATGCATTACACTTCTTGGTGAGTGCATATTCTGCTCAAGTCCACCCTGTAACCTATGAGATAATCTAACATGTTTGATTTGTCAAAGCAATTTCCAGAGCTGCCTGACAGAGTCGTTGTAATGTCAAACTACATGAGTGGCAGTCCCAAAACTTACCATGACTGCCCAACTCACTATGATTACGTAAATGAAGTCTGTAACTGAAAATCACTGGAAAAGGCGTGCAGTGTGAGGAATGTGCTAGGACATCAGAAGCTACTAGAGAAACCTCTGAATGCTTCGACAAAGCAAAAGCATCACTGCATCTAACATCAGAACGTGGAGTTAGGAGTGGAGACTTAAGGCACCTTACGGCCAAAGGTACATTGATTCTACAGTTCAGAGATGACTTGTGATCAAGTACCAAATGAGACTGTGACGCAGGTTCCTCTCCATGCCCCCATCTTGCTTCTGGGAGTTCTAAACCCGACACCGTCGGTATTGTCACAGATGAGCAAGACAGTGAGGCACAATAATGAAGCAAGGGGATGGTGCAAAATGTGCAAAGTGCTTTTATTAAAAACAACAAAAATCAAAGTGTCCAAATAAATAGTGCAGAGCTTCAAGAATAATAAAATAAATAATCCAATAAAAACAAGTGAAAGGTGGAGGTTAAAACACGATAGAACAAATCCTTTAAAAACAACGAGGCTAAAACAATGACTGGAAGCCGTCCTTTTAAAAACAAAGCCCGGTGCCTTCTTTCTATTGGTGACTCCCCTGCTTCTCCCATCCAGGCTATGCACCAGGGGAGCCACCCTGCCTACAGCTGACCCTCTTTCTGCCTTCTACTGTTGGTCTGTTTGCCTTTCCGATCCATGGCTCCGGTAGGCTTCACCAGACCATGACTTGGGCTCCCCAGCGACCAGGGCGCTCACGCTGGGGCTTTCACTTCCCAAGTCCTGACTCCTGCTGCCTTCTCGGCCTTATGTGACGAGACATCCACCTTCCGGTCATTCCCGCTCCTCACTAAATGCTCAGAGGGAGCGACCACTACCGACCACTTTTTTTTTTCCTCCCTTAGCCAACTCACGCTTCTATTATTTATCAAAGGGATGTGGATCAGGTGTGGCAATTAGCAGCTCCCATCATCAATTACAGATACGGACGACTCCTCACCTGTGCACTTAAATGAGAATCTCCCGCATCACGAATTCACACTACCACGACCCCTCTCTAAGCCGCGAGTGCGGCGACTATTTATTTAAAAAGTGGGCATTTTGACTTGAGCTTTGGACCCGCTACACCACAGAGACATGGAGAGACTCAAAAAATGGAGTTAGATGGAAGGGGAAATATGTGCGCCACACTACCAGACAGACGAGGTGTTTTGACTGTTTATTTGGTACATTTTTTCATATCTTTATTGCACTTTCTGGGTCAATTTTGTTAATAAGCACACATGTCTTGGGTACTTTTGACCTGGCAGTTGTTATTTTATGTGTGAAAGGGGTGCCATTGTGGACTCCACGTATCAGTAATGAGCATAAAGAGCCCCACGTGGAGAATTAAGTCTGTGCAGAGCATAATTGCACCCATGGCGCTTTCACAAAGAGCCAGTTTGGAGCCGCTAATCAGTATAATCTGTGTCTCTAATATGTGGAAAGAAATTAGATTTTTTTCTTTTTCATTATTTTCGTTTTTTTAGCTCAAAGACCTTTTTTACCTAACCCTACCTTGATTTCCATCCATCGACCACCTAACCTATGCAAACTTCTCATCCACACCTCACTTCACAGAGGAGAGTCACATTCCTCACCAGTCACTTTGAGATACAGTATAACAGAAGCCACTGTGTCACTTACACATATGCCACCAACAATAACCTTGTATCTGGTCCCTCTAGTAAATTCAACTATAAACAACAGGCCTCTTGCTAGTCTAAAAATCTTTTTTACTTAATTTCCTGCATCTTGCGTCTACATAGTTGAAACAGGGAGGCAGTTAGCAGACCATTTCAGGGATCACATTAAAATCAAAGACACTTGTAGAACACTTCACATCATCTCTTGATCACAGCCACATTGATCTCTCTGTATGTGTTCTTTCACAGGGCTTAAAAGATACTATTCAAATAAAAACACAAGAAGATAAGATCATTCACAGTCTTGAATCACAAGTTTACATTTACATTTACATTTATTTGCTTGGCAGATGGTTTTTTCCAAAGTGACTTACAAAAGAGGTAAACATAATTGAGTAACATTAGGCTGGAGCCTGTTTGTTCTGCAAGTGGAGTAGGACAGGTAGTAAAAGTTGATTGCCACAAGTGAAAAGATGTAATAACTAATAATTTACAATCATAGATTATAATCAATAAAGCAATTAATTTTATACATTAAATTAACCAACAATATAAACGATCACAGAGCAAAGTATTTTCTTCTATCGTTAGACAGATATTCACTGAACAGATGGGTCTTCAATTGCTTATTAAATACATTGAGGGAGTCAGCTGTATGGATGGAGGTGGGTAGCTCATTCCACCAAGTGGGAACTACACAGGAAAAGTGTTCGGATTGAGGCTTGATACCACACAGAGCTGGTATCACCAGACGCTGTTCCATGGCAGACCTGAGTGGGTGAGAAGAGACACCAGTGTCTCTGTATATGCAGGTATTGACTAATTAACTATTCTGTAGGCAAGCATCAGGGATTTGAACTTAATGTGTGCTGCTGCAGGGAGCCAATGTAGTGATCTGAGAAGAGGAGTGAACTGTGCCCTTCTCAGCTGGTTAAATACAAGACAGACCGTCGCATTCCAGACCATCTGCAGTGGCTTAATAGCACATGCTGGTACTCCTGCCAGAAGTGAGATACGACAAGACCAGAGCCAGGAATGTTTGTGCTGCATACTCTGTCAGATAAGGTCTGATCTTGTGGATGTTGTACAGCATGAACCTGCATGAACAAGAAACAGTAGAAATGTGTTCAGAAAAAGTTAGCTACTCATCAATCACCACCCTAAGGTGGCATACTGGCTTGGCAGGTGCTAGTGACAGTGAGCCAAGCTGTACAGAGATGGGGAGTTGAACAAACTGGCTGTCTGTGATCATAATAAGGTTGGTTTTTCCCAGATTGAGCTCTAGATTGTAGTCCTTCATCCAGGTTGAGATATCAGTAAGACATGCAGAGACTCTACCGGCCACTGTATTGTCCTCCAGAGGGAATGACAGGTATAACTGTGTATCATCTGCATAGCACTGATAAGAGAAACCATGGGATTGGATGGTGAAGCCCAGCAAGGTGGTGTAGAGAGAGAAAAGCAGAGGACCCAGCACCAATTCTTGGTATACACCTGTGCTTGTCCGATGTGCCTTTGACAACTCTCACCAGGACATGCTGTAGGTCCCAGTGTAGGATCTACCCAAGATATAGGACTCAAAGCATCTGAGAGGAGACCCAGTGATGCCAATGTCAGAGAGAGTGGCAAGAAGGATGTCATGGTTGACCGTGTTAAAGGCGGAAGAGAGATCTAGGAGAATTAGGCCTGATGACATGATAACTCTAGCAAGCCGTAGCTGGTCGATCACAGTTAAAAGTCTCTGGTTGGTATATTTCTCCGGGTCTTATCTTTTTTTCCCTTCATCATCTCTAATAGCAACTTTTTCACACCTCTTCTCACCTTTTCTCCTTTCGTCTGCCCTGGCCTTGCTCCTTTTTGACCCTCATATATACGTTAACTGCTTTTTCCTTTTGAGCTACACACTAGATGAAGGCTATCATCATGTCTTTAACCTTCTTTCCGTTTCAGTGTGGAAATAACCTTTAAGCATTTGTTTTCCATAGACCTGTAATATTGTGATTTTCTGACTAAACTGACCAGGTAGGAGTGAATGTTCACTGTGACAGACTGGTATTTGTTCAGGGATTGAGCAAAATATTGTTTGTTGTTAATTTTTGTATGGTACCTTTTGAAGATTTTATTTTTGTTTCCCCTTGAATTATACTGTATACTGATTATTTTTTTCATAGATATTGTATAAGGTGCAATTTACATTTGTGAAGATGGTATTTCTAAATGAATTGAAGTGAGAGTAGACTATTCATGGGTCAATCAGTGTCATTTGGTCAGCTAATTGCTAAGTTGTCCTAATGTATAATAAGGACACTTTTCAGAAGATGTTAACATTTTCACTTTGACAACATGACTTTGGCCATTTGTTTTACAAACTCATGGTATGAGGGAGAGTTTCCTGGCTTCTGTCTTAAATGCACTTCTCCTTAATTTCAAGCATTGTCCTTGAAAATGTGATACACTGTTGAGATGAAAACATTTGGCAAGATCAACTTTATTGATGGCTTTGAGAATTTTAAACACCTTGATTAGGTCTCTCCAGGACTACAAATTGGATTGAGTGGGTGTGTGAATGATATTTTATGGATTAGGTCCCCACTCAGTCTTTTCTGGGCAAGACTAAAGAGTTTAAACGGTAGATGTTGTACTGGTGAAGTCACAATTATTTTTTCACATCATGGCTTACATTTATTTTCCTTGGAACTTGTGTTTGTAATTAAGTATAATTTATAACTTTAAAATAGTGTCATCCTGCTTACAAAGGCTGTCAAAGGGACACCAGAGAAAACGTAAAACAAGAACATTAAAAATTACTTCATGAGTCTACTTTGAAGCAGTAAAGTTTTTGATTTCAGAAAACATGCTTTCTGCATTTCTGAGGTATGTTTATGGCAATAAAATACTACTGGAAGTAATTAATTTTTATCACTGATTCTTGATACAGACTTTTTTTAGGAAAAGATATGTCCTCACTTTTCTATTCATAGTGACTGTTGTAGGCAGAGTTTCCATGTAGCCCACAGTCAGTCTAACAGAAGTCATGATGAAAACTAAAATAACTGGATTAAAAGCAATGTAAAATTAACAACATTATAACATGTATATCTTTGGGTTGTAGGAAATCAGGAGAATCATTGGAAACCTACACACAAACAATGGAGAACAAGCAAAATCCACCGAGCTTACTTGGGGCTTTCAGGCACCAGATCTAAGAATGTTCTATTGCAATGAACAAGATCAATAAACAAATTTACAACCTAACAACATGCATGTTATTTTGATTGACATGTACTATGTGATGGACTGGTGACTTGTACTTAGAATACAAATAATTGGAACCCTTGAAGTGAATTCCCTTGGGGTCTGGGGACTTCTTGAAGTGTCTTGTTAGCATTTACAGTAGGTTATAAAAGATCTAACCCTAACCCTAACCTGAAGCCATCAGTTCTGATTGGAATAAAAGGTGGTACAATCTGCAGTTGTGCTGGATGCTCAAAAGTGAATTAGTTAAGGGCTCTGGTATGTGTGTGAGAAAATGGCAGAGGTGGTAACACATTTAAGGCACTAGAGGGCATGTTTTCCCAGAAGGGAAGAATTCCTGTCTTGGTCCAGTAAAGGTTGTAAAATACTTGTAGCTGCATGGCTGTGAGGAGCCCCCTGAGAGTACTGTAGTTTGGTGGCTAGGATTTTATTGGAGCTAGATGTTATCCTGGAAGTGATCTGAGGCCTGAAGAGTAAAGAGTGCCTTCTCTATGGTTGTTAGGTACATATTTGACATAGATTCCGGGTTTTGATTCCTGACAAATGTGAATTTCACATTAATGTTGTAAAATTTGCAATGGTTAATAAGTTTAGCATTTATTGAGAATCAGACTCCCAATATCCCCCGGGAGTGTGTGGCATGTAACATCACGTGCATCTCATATTAGGATTCCCTATTTGATTTCACAACTGTTTTCCTTTACTGACTTACTGATTTCGCAGAGTAGGCATTTTTTTCTGACTTTAGACCTTAATTTTTGAGTTAGCATTCTTATTTTTTGATGATCAGTCAGCAGTCTATTTGATATTGACCACTGCCAGTTTTTTGAGTATGTCAGTTATCCAGATCCTATTTTAAAATTTTTCACTGTCTCACCATGAATCACTTTACATAGACTGTAGCCAGGGGGGATGAGTCAGAGAGGTGTGAGCAGTGAGTCTGTGCTCTACACTTATGAAGTGCTCAGCTAAGAGCAAACATTCCTTAAAAAATGTGTCCAGAGCTCCCAAACTGTTGATAGTTGAGAAAATGTCTCCAATAACATGAGTGGAACCTTTGAGCAACTAGGTAGGCTCATCCACAGGTTCAGTAAACAAGCCAGATATTTTGTTATTTATACAGTGTTGTGTGAGTTAATCACAGACATGGTAAAAGGGGTGGGTGAGGCTTCCAAAAAAGGCTTCCCTGGGCCTTCACTGGCCAGCCCAGAAGACACTCCCCCCTCCACCCCCCACCCCCAATTCTCCAACTGCTATTTGCAGGCATTGGCCTAAGCAGGCCTAAAACAGGGAATTGGTATTAAAAGTTCAAAAAACAAAACTAGGTCCCAGAAACATAATAAAATATCTTGTAAGGAAGACTGTGAACACAAACATCAGGATTGTGAACAAAAGGCAAACAAATCCAAACTGAAAAGTTATTTACAAAAAAGAAAAATATAGAAAATACTCAAAAGGGAAAAAAGAATTTGCCTAAAAAGGCATTCCAAAGCAAACAATTCCCAAAGCCCAATTCAAAGGGCAAAACCCAGAAAACAGGAGAAATAAATCACAACTAGAAAATCTTCAAAAACAGCAATATTTGCAAACTCAATGCTCCACTGCTACTGAGAAAAAAACGCAAGAAGGAGGACACAGCAGCAGTGAAGTCAGGGTGGCCCCACCTCCTAGGGCTCAATCTAAAAAGCACATGTAATGCCAGCACATTTAAGGTTATAGTATACAAATAACATGCAATGAGAAAATCAAATAGTTTTAACATAAACACCTGAAAATAATAATTAAAAAAGACAACCATAAAACAGAAAATAAAGACAAGGGTAAAAAACACAACACATAGTTAAATAGATCAATGTTATAAATGCAAACTATTTGTCTAAATGCTTAGAAATTTTTAAATTCAACTTTGCAATAGAATAGCATGAGTGTTTGAATCTTTATAAATGTATGACTCCAACTGCGTTGAAACAAGTGACAGCAAACCATGTCCCTGGAAGTAAAAGGCTGTCATTTATGGAGACAGAGAATAAATGATGAGAACTGCAGGACTCTTTCAAAAATGGAAAGGTCTCACAAAATACATCGGATTTTTGTAAATTATATGCATACACACTTTTCCCGATATGTGTGTTTTTTAAAGATGCAAATCACAAATCTGTAACATTTTCAACTTCAAAGTGATCATATCTTTTTTTTCTAGTTTCCTCTGATGTCCCTTAAACCACTACTTCAAGCTGTTGGGGAGATATGCTTTTTAATTTATAACTTATAATTTTATATTCATCATTTTTAATTTATAGATAAGGCTTGACTTAAGAGACAGGCTTCTGGTGCAATTGAACATATACTGCAAACATGAAAAAATATTGAGATTTTCCTTTAAGACAGAAATTACTCAAGATGACTCACTAAAATTCCACACTGGAGGAAAATATTATTTTTTTCCTGAACTCTGTGCCTTTAACACAGATTTGGGCTTTGCTTTAATATTTGTGAACATAATAAAGAAAGAGGTCTTATTATTTTATTCTATGACAGAAGATTGTCCAAGCAATTGGACTTTTTGTACTGGAAGAATAATTGCTGAAATGCTGGTTAATCTTTTTAATGGACCAGCCTACTGGAAAAATTCTGCCAGAGACATGCCAGTTAGTTGTGAACTAAATACAAGGCTAAAAGGATAACTGTTTTGGAAAAAATATTCTCCATACAATGCAAAAGAATTAAACTGCTCTTCAATCTAAGAGGCCCAGTTTCAAAGAGCAAGTTGTGTGGTAAAAAAAAAAATAAGCAGCAGACATAAAAAGGTTTGAGGATGGCCACCCCATATACTGAAAAAATCAACAAGATAAAAGAAACATCTTTACAGATGTGGAGTTCACAGCTGAACAGGTTATATACTGGTCTTAAATATGGTGGAACAAAGGTAAGGCGGTAAGATGGATTCTAGGTACTGGAAATTATGTCATCAGGGATTGCTGGAAGTGACATCAACAATGGATGAACCGGTGGTGATGTCATTGAAAGGCAGGGCTGCAGAGGAACAAGAGGAGAAAGGATCAAGTGAGAGTGCCATCCCCAGGTCTGGCTGACGAATAACACTATTTGAACCTGTAAACCCTCCCCCACCCTGTGAATATCGCCGGTGGAACATTTTTTTCAAGGCTCACATAGGTATTATCTGAGTATTCCTCTTTCCTACCGCACCACAACATGCATGTTATTTTCTGATTGGGGTGTGCTGTGTGATGGACTCGATGGTTACTTTTGACGTTTCTGGCTTCTTTTATTTCACTCGACTTTGATTTTTTGGCCAGTTTGATTTACTTGTCTTCCTGATACTGCCTCTGGCACGTTGCTAACTTTCTGTCACCCAACATGATTATAGCTGATCCTCTGCAATTTTAAAAACAAAATCTAGAAAGTTCCAAAAAGTAACTTGAACTTACCACGCACCAAGCACTACGCTGGATCCACACAAATGAGGAGATCTGTAGATAAACCCTGCTGTAGTCTCCTGCCGTATCTATATCTATACTAATTAATAAAAGGCAAAGCCCTCACTGACTGACTGACTGACTGACTGACTGACTGACTGACTGACTGACTGACTCACTCACTCACTCACTCACTCACTCACTCACTCACTCACTCACTCACTCACTCACTCCTCACTAATTCTCCAACTTCCCATGGTGGAAGGCTGAAATTTGGCAGGCTCATTCCTTACAGCTTACTTACAAAAGTTAGGCAGGTTTCATTTCGAAATTCTACGTGTAATGGTCATAACTGGAACCTGTTTTTTGTCCATATACTCTAATGGAGGAGGCGGAGTCACGTATCACATCATCACGCCTCCTACGTAATCACTTGAACTAAAAACAAGGAAGAGATTTACAGCACGAGTCAAATGCGGGAACGAAGGTAAATGACGTTAATTTTTGAGTGTCTTTTAATACTGTGTAAGCATACATATTAACACATGTGCAATTAAATGTGTGCATTTACGGGGTGATTTCTCAGGCTTAAAAGCTCGCCTTTTCTCAAACGCGGGAACAAAGGTAAATTACGTTAATTTTTGAGTGTCTTTTAATACTGTGTAAGCATACATATTAACACATGTGCAATTAAACGTGTGCATTTACGGGGTGATTTCTCAGGCTTAAAAGCTCGCCTTTTATTAAAAGGTAAATGCTAACTGTTTTCATTCTGAAGGGCACAAACCACGTTGGATTTTGTAATGATAGTTGATTAGTAAGGTCTATTAAGGGATACTTACAGAATGATTAGTAATGCCTGTGAATGCCGATGCAAGTAGGAGAATGGGTGTGAACTAAAGAACGATTAGTAACTTGTACAGTAAATGTCTCTAAAGTCTGTCTATTAAAAAGTTATTATATCTTTCAATCCTGTGTATTGATTAAACTACGAACCTAACAAGATCACTACATGGTGTCAGAAGTGGCGGATTGGAAGAGGAATCTGAAGAAGAGGTTCAGCTTTTGAACGAGTCGCGTGTCTGGGAGTAACCCGAAAACGTGATCAGAAAGCGCTAAGACGTTCTAGCAAAAGAGAAAAAAAAATATGTTAGGATTACAGCCCCCACCAAATCTCCAGTTAACGGGAAATGTAGCTGAAAATTGGAAAAGATTTAAACAGAGATTCAAGTTGCATCTTGCTGTGAATAAAGCAGATAGGAAAAGTGAAAAAATGAAAGCGTCTATGCTTCTACATGTAATTGGCGAAAAGGCGCTAGAGGTGTATAACAATTTTCAGTTTGAAGAAGATGGAGACAATATGAAATTGAACAAAATAGCTGAAAATTTCGAAACGTATTGCAACCCAAAGCGCAATGTGACGTTTGAGCGGCACAAGTTTTTTTACATGTTTCCAGAAAAGCGGAGAAACAATAGACCAGTATGTGACGGAATTGCGTAATAGGAGCTGTTCTAAGAAGAAACCGTCAAGACATCAAAGGACCAATAACCTCTAATCAGAACACTAACACCAGCGAAACAAATATTAATGAGAAAACAAGTATAAATCAGGAAAGAACATCTCAACTGCAAAGACAATTAACCAGAATATCAAAATGTCAAGTAAAACCACCAGAACGACTCATTGAGACATGTTGAGGATTAAAGGAACATTTTCAATTAAGAAATGCTGAATTCCTTTAACAGTTGTGCTTTTTATACATAGTTTGAATGCTGGATGTATGCCTGAAATGTTCTGGATAGTTCAGTTGTTTGAAGTGATAAAGAATTAAACGTGTGCATTTACGGAGTGATTTCTCAGGCTTAAAAGCTCTCTTTTTATTAAAAAGGTAAATGCAAACTGTTTTCATTCTGAAGGGCACAAACCACGTTAGATTTCAGCTGTTAAACGCGCAAAAATGTCGCTACATAAATAAGTAAGCGCAACATATTATCAGTTGTATTGTATGCTTACAATACATATAGAAATGTGTTAATCGTTAACTAATAGTATCGGATGGTGTTTTTCGACTCGCGCCTTGATTTAAACGATTGCATGTCTTGGTGGGTTTGCATAGCTTATTGTCAATATCTTTACATCTCTTTTTAAGACTTATTGACTGAAACGGGCTTTCATGAAAAAACTTAGGGCTTTGCTACAAGATACACCCTCCACAATTTAAGGAAGTAAAAATAAAAGGTATATATTTCTGTTTTATTTAAACCTTTTAAGTCCGTATGCATAGCCCCATTTGGCTGTTTTAGGTTTTTTTTTTTTCTTCAGTAATATTTAATCTCCTTAAAGAAAAACAACATATGCATTTTACTTTTTTTGTAACTCTTTAGTAATATTTTAGTGTAAAAGGATAACGAGTATTTAAACCTTTTATGTTACTTTATAGTTATTTTACACAATGTTGAAAAATTAATAAGAAAGCTACATATTTTGGCAGCTGCTGCTTTAATTTTCAATGAAATGAAAAAAGCTCTCCAAGAGAAAACCTCAATGAAGAAGAAACAGTTTGCACTATCTAAAAAGGAGAAACCCTCATTTATAAAGGTTTGCTGCAGATGACTTAACTGAAAATAAATGAATAGTTCCTATGTGTATAATACATATTTATCTATTTGACTTATGCCTTTATTCCAGCAACTTGCAACATCTAAGGTACAATTTGTTACATTACTTTTGTTTTTTGCAACACAGGCAGGTGAAGTGACTTCCTCACGGTCACACAGTGGTGTCAGTACGAGGATTTGAACTGACAAGCTCCGGGTTTGCTGAAATATTACTGAAGAATGAAAAAAAACAAAAATGGGCAAATGGGGCTATGCATACAAATGTCCATCCATCCATTATCCAACCCGCTATATCCTAAATACATGAGCCAATCCCTGCCAACACAGGGCACAAGGCAGGAAACAAACCCCGGGCAAGGTGCCAGCCCACTGCAGGGCGCACACACCCACACACACCCACATACCAGGGACAATTTAGAATCGCCAATGCACCTAACCTGCATGTCTTTGGACTGTGGGAGGAAACCGGAGTACCCGGAGGAAACCCAGACAGACACGGGGAGAACATTCAAACTCCACGCAGGGAAGCGAACCCGGGTCTCCTAACTGGCACCTTTCACTGCACCACCATACTGCCCACATACAAACTTAAAAGCTTTAAATAAAACAGAAATATATACCTTTATTTTTACTTCCTTAACTTGTGGAGGGTGTATCCTGTAGCAAAGCCCTAAGTTTTTTTATGAAAGCCCCTTTCAGTCAATAAGCCTTAAAAACAGGTGTAAAGCTAAACTTGCAGCACCACTATTCAATTACACTTGCCTAACGCCTCTCCTAAGGGGACATACTGTGGGATCTGGGCATCCGTCAAAGCACCAATCACAGGCCCGATTAGAAAGCGGGAAGCTGTGATTTGTCGTCTCCCTCCCATGTAACAATCACAGCCCGTGTTACAACGCACTATGTATGTATGTATATATGTATATGTGTGTGTTTATGTATGTGTGTATATGTATGTGTATATATATGTTGATATGTATATATATATGTATATATATGTGGATGTGTATATGTATATATAAATATGTATATGTAGATATGTGTATATGTAGATATGTATATATATGTATATATGTACAGTAATCCCTCCTCCATCGCGGGGGTTGCGTTCCAGATCCGCCCGCGAAATAAGAAAATCCGCGAAGTAGAAACCATATGTTTATATGGTTATTTTTATATTGTCATGCTTGGGTCACAGATTTGCGCAGAAACACAGGAGGTTGTAGAGAGACAGGAACGTTATTCAAACACTGCAAACAAACATTTGTCTCTTTTTCAAAAGTTTAAACTGTGCTCCATGACAAGACAGAGATGACAGTTCTGTCTCACAATTAAAAGAATGCAAACATATCTTCCTCTTCAAAGGAGTGCGTGTCAAGGAGCACAGAATGTCACATAGATAGAGAAAACAAATCAATAGGGCTGTTTGGCTTTTAAGTATGCGAAGCACCGCGGCACAAAGCTGTTGAAGGCGGCAGCTCACACCCCCTCCGTCAGGAGCAGGGAGAGAGAGAGAGAGCGAGAGAGAAAGAGACAGAGTTTGTTTTTCAGTCAAAAATCAATATGTGCCCTTCGAGCTTTTAAGTATGCAAAGCACCGTGCAACATATCGTTTCAGGAAGCAGCTGCACAAAAGATAGCAACGTGAAGATAATCTTTCAGCATTTTTAGACGAGCGTCCGTATCGTCTAGGTGTGCGAACAGCCCCCCTGCTCAATCCCCATACGTCAGGATCAGAGAAAGTCTGCGCAAGAGTGAGATAGAGAAAAGTAAGCAATCTAGCTTCTCAGCCATCTGCCAATAGCGTCCCTTGTATGAAATCAACTGGGCAAACCAACTGAGGAAGCATGTACCAGAAATTAAAAGACCCATTGTCCGCAGAAATCCGCGAACCAGCAAAAAAAATCCGCGATATATATTTAAATATGCTTACATATAAAATCCGCGATGGAGTGAAGCCGCGAAAGGCGAAGCGCGATATAGCGAGGGATCACTGTATATGTATATATATGTTTACATAACCTCTTTAACACACTACTTCTCCGCTGCGAAGCGCGGGTATTTTGCTAGTCTATACTAATTAATAAAAGGCAAAGCCCTCACTGACTCACTCACTGACTGACTGACTGACTGACTGACTGACTGACTGACTGACTCACTCATCACTAATTCTCCAACTTCCCGTGTAGGTGGAAGGCTGAAATTTGGCAGGCTCATTCCTTACAGCTTACTTACAAAAGTTATGCAGGTTTCATTTCGAAATTCTACGCGTAATGGTCATAACTGGAACCTGTTTTTTGTCCATATACTCTAATAGAGGAGGCGGAGTCACGTATCGCGTCATCAAGTATTACGCCTCCTACGTAATCACGTGAAGTGAAAACAAGGAAGCGATTTACAGCACGAGTCAAACGCAGGAACGAAGGTAAATGACGTTAATTGTTGAGTGTCTTTTAATACTGTGTAATTGTTGAGTGTCTTTTAATACTGTGTAAGCATACATATTAACAGATGTGCAATTAAACATGTGCATTTACGGGGTGATTTCTCAGGCTTAAAGCTCAAATTGATCACTCGAGTGAAGGCAGCTTCACAAAAAAACAGATCCTTAACAAACTGTTATTGGTATATTTTACCTCAATTTTAAAAGGTTTTCTTTTCTTCTTAATAAAAATTTAAAAGCAGAACTTCGCCGGTGCGAACCGCGGGGATTTGAGCGACTGACGCATACAGACATATTCATGAGATAGATAGATAGATAGATAGATAGATAGATAGATAGATAGATAGATAGATAGATAGATAGATAGATAGATAGATAGATAGATAGATAGATAGATAGATAGATAGATAGATAGATGTGTATGTATGTAGATATGTATATATGTGAATGTATGTAGATATGTATATATGTGTATATATATGTAGATATGTAAATATGTATATGTATATATATGTGTCTGTATGTGTGTATATATATATATATATATATATATGTGTGTGTGTGTGTGTGTGTGTATGTATGTATGTGTGTATATGTATGTGTATATATATGTTGATATATGTATATATATGTGGATGTGTATATGTATATATATATGTATATATGTAGATATGTGTATATGTAGATATGTATATATAAGTATATATGTTTATGTATATATATGTTTACATAACCACTTTAACACACTACTTCTCCGCTGCGAAGCGCGGGTATTTTGCTAGTAAGTTGAATAAAATGGCGCATAGGAGTAAAGTTATAGCACTGTGCTGCTCCTCAGTTGGTTAGCTCACCTCACACGAAGCACCCTTGCTCTACTCTGTACGTCAATTAACCCCATTCTCCAGGAATTGCCGCCTTTATAAATGGAATTGTAATTGGCGGATCGACACTAAAGTATTAATGATTCCGATAGTGATCTTTTAATTTAAACATTGATGTTCACATTAAAAGTATCAATATTACACATTTTCAATTATATACAATTTTATTCGAATTATTGAGTGCATTATTAAATTAAACATGTCATATTTTGTAAAACGGAGCTACTTTTCCTTCCACGCTTTTTATTGTCCTACATTCACACTGGCAGTGCTGTGGTCCACCAGCCAAAGCAGTGGGACTTTGTATGTGAGACAATGGCAGAAAGAAAGCAAAGCGTTGTTTGGAGGTATTTTACTCCACTGAACAATAATGAAGCAAAATATGATATGTGTCAGAAGACTGTTATTTCGGCAACACCACAAACCTGGTAAAACGTTTGTACTGTAAACTAATGTAGGATTGTTGTAATTGTTTGAACAGAAAATAATCAATGTTTGTTTCTAGTGAGAAGTATATTACATTTATAGCTTGATGAATGGACAAAGCTAGAATACATTTTCAAGTTTTCTATATTTATTATGTCCAGTAATAATATTACGTGATATTAGCTTTACTTCCCATTCCCCAGCGTTAAACCCAAGCATCACTTGGGCTGTAAAAACAGTGCTGAAAGCAGTAGTCCCAAGCATTACCAGGGCAATTGTATAGCTGCTTTGTCTTCTCTCACCTGTTGGTGTGCCCAGTAATAATGGTATCTCGTAAAAAATGTTTTTAGCAGCCACAGGTGTTGCACGTTCTTGACAGTGATATGAACAGTGATGACAAAGTGAATCTGTCTGCAGACAGTGAAACTGAAAAGTGAATCTGATGAAATCCGTAAAGTGACTCTCGCTCATTATTATATTTTTTATACTTCTGGCTATGTACTTTTAGTGTTTTGCATGTTTTACAGTAAATAATGTTTTTTTGACAAAATATATAACGCTAATGCTTGTTGTTCCACAGATCATTTGCAAGAACTAAACATGGTTAATAATTTCTGTTAATAAACAAGCAAAGAAGTTTGATCTTTGGCACTATATGTAATAGTCTACGAATGCAAAGTCTTTAAAATATGAGTTTTTGATGTCTACTCATACTATAAGTTTTTACAGAAGATGAACCATTCTTACAAGATGACACTCTGGCTGCATCAGTATTGATATTAGCATCGGTATCAACAATACTGGCTTCAATATCACCTGGTATTGGATTGAAATGAAACTCAGCAGTATCAACCATCACTAAAATGAAAGCTTTTTCTGTCTCACTTATCAATACATCGACTTCTGAGCGCTACCGTTTGAGAATTTAGGAAATGGTTCCCATCTTTACACTTTGCGCAGTACTGCAGCACTTAATCAAAACTGAAAAGACATACACTTATTAAGGAAAATAAAATTAATTAAAGAAGACTAAACAATCAAGAACCAAAAAGGTAAACTGAAATCAGTCTTATTTAAACCGTGATTCAACTCCCCAGTCCAATAAAAGTGAGCTCATCCATCAGTCTGGAAATACCTGGCCAGAGCACCTACTTGAAACTTAGGTAAGGTTATGTATCAAACCAGCTCCTAAAAAGCAATTAAATGGTTAAAGCAATCCCTCAAAGGTTAGGAGGAAACGTAAAGTGGGATCTCTCGATATGAAAATAAAAATCTTAGATCTTTTGAAGAGTGGCAGGTTGCATGCTGAAATCATTATTCCTTACATTATAACAACTATTTGCATAGCATTTAGATTGTATAAGGCATTATAAGTAACCTAGAGATCATTTAAAGTATACGAGAAGAAGATGCTTAGGTTATGTGTCATGTTATATAAGGGACTTTTGATATCTATGGGGGTCTTGATGTCATGAAACAGATATCTTCATAACACTGGGACCAATGCCCCGCAGATATGGAGGTCCAACATTTTTACTGCTGTCACCTTGTGCAGTCAGTACAAGAGGCTCCAGGCTTTGTTGTTATTGAGGGTCACTTTGTACTTTTGCTCTCCTTTCTATTCAACCTTCTCTTGGGTTTTTATTTTCTTTAATAAAATGTTTCTTTTTGTGTTCCATGGCAACCTTGGTGTTCTTTCTGGGAACACTTCAGGAGCGTTCTTTATCATCTACAATATACATAACTTTAAATAAATAAACTGGGTAGAAGCAAATGTTGTCGGCAATTTTAGAGCTTGGCCATCTCATAACCACCTCTATCACAGACACATTGGTGTCATGTCTAATTCCCTGACAGAAAATAGTGCTGACACTGATTCATCTTTATAAAGAATGAGGCATAAATAACCTAATAAAAAGCACATGACTGGCTATAAGGAAAAGAGTGAATCATTTTACCTATTAATGCATCCTTGAGTGAGCTCTCATCTTCTTTAAATGATGAATGTCATCAGAAGGTCTTAAGTTGTGTAGAGAATACCTTGTTTAAAGTATAAAGCTCTTTAAATATGAATAGATTTCTGCTGGTAATATTAGGACAAATAAAGTGGTCAAAGTCTGGCTTCCTGGACACCGAGAGTGCACAATTAAAATGGACAGTGATGGATAGCTTTGACATCATCATAAGCAGAGAAGTGAAATGCAGCAGGGGAGTATAAGGTATGAGGTCAGTTACAAAGAAAAGGGAGAAGGCATGAACAAAGCGGTGGTCTCCAAATCAGTATGTATTTGAGGAAAAAATAATTTAAAAATGAGTTTGTGTTAATGTACAGGGGATTTAACAAATCTGAGGAAGAATGAAATCAGTTACCTCCTGCAGAGACTTCAAAGTGAACAAAGGCAGAAGACATTACAATTCACGTCTGAGTTACACGTGTCACAAAGAGTGGCGACTTACAGTATGTCTATAATATACAAATAGAGAAAGCTGAAAAATTAGGTCTGATTGCTGACAAAATTTTATCTACACCATATTCTCTATATCTGTTGGTTTCACAAGAAATCTACAAATGAATTTCAGCATTCTTAACTATTCATAGCTCATATTGTTAAGCAACCAAGACTAAGAGCAATGTTTTTTGCTCTTTTATTTGCTCAACAATTTCATGCTTGTCTTATTCTGTTTACAAACCCTGCTTCACGGAGAACTCCCCAGACCAGTTGAAAATGCTGGGTAATTTGAGCTGTATGATTTGTTGAAAATTTCCAGCTTCTACCATGGCTGAGCCCAGGGTTGCTGAGGAGCCACTGTCTGAAGGTCACGAGGGCCTAACAGCAGACTGTCCTATAATTCTTTTGGGTGTTTAGTCTATGAGGAGTCGGCAGACACAAAAACTGCTGGATCAGCGTCTAACAAGGCGCTGCGACTAGACATCTGTGCAAGTCCTGGTGAGTGCCTATGTTTGGGTTTGATAATCTTGTTAAATACAAAGGAGATAATATAGGGTTTGTGAAACAGCAGTCATCCTGCTGCACAGCAGCATGGGAACTCCTTCATTCCTTTACTTGCTGTGTGCCTCCTGTGTACAATGGCTATGAAGCACTGACAAAGTGATGAGCAATCAGCATCCCAAAAGTGAGCTGTCACCTTGCTGGTATAATCAGTCTCAGGAAGGCTTTCGTAGGCAGCTGAGATGATGTCATTTATTTACTTATTTATTTATTTAGCACATGTTTTCAAATGTGTGGCTCAAAGCACTTTACATGAAGTCCCTTACATAAAGCTTTAATAGAAAATTAATGAATATACATGCACAAATAAGTAATAGAAATGGCGGAGTCCAAAAGCTTGAATTAAATCACTATTAACTAAATTCATTATAGTGGTTAGAATAGTAAGTCCAATGCTATTATCAGATGGCCAGAAATGAGAAAGGAAAAAAAAAACACTCCAGCCAGTAAGGTGTTTCAGAAAATAAACCTATAGGAGATCCAAGACCAAAAGACCATCAAGCCCCCACATTATAATCTTTAACATAAACATTTTATAGTAACATTTTTACATAAGCCTTTAAATGGACTTGCAACATGTCCTGGACTGCTTCCTATTTTAACTTTCAGTGCTGTCAGGATAGGCTCTGGCTGTTTGCAAATCCAAATTGGAATTAGTGTTAGTTTTGAAAATTGATGGGTAGATAGATAGACACTCAAGTAAGCGTCCACTTTAATAAAAGGAATAGGTGTTTGTGTGTCTGTGAGGATATCCATTCGATTGCAATACCTCTGTCATTCCAAAAGAAGAAGCATCACAAACATTTTAAGTAATAAAATGCATTGTTTTTGTCATTCCAACTGCATTTTTTGCAATACAATGCATTGCATGTGTCATTCCAACAGATGGCACAACAGAAATATTTTAGTAATAAAATGAAGTGCATTTGTCTTTCCAACAGATGGTACCTCACAAGCATCATTCCGTGTGACTAGTTGCTCTTCAATATGCTGTGTGGACAGTAAAATAAAAGGTGACGAAATGAGTAGTCACAATTGGTCAATGAGAAATATACAGTTATATTGATAAATATATAGTAACATAACATTCACAAACCTGCTTAATCCAATACAGGGTCACAAGAATCTGAAGCCTATCCCACCAGCATTAATTTAATTTTTTATTAATTTTATTGATTTTATTTAAAGAAAATAACATCTAATTCAATGAAGTCAAACTTGACAAGACATAATTCAACCCCCTCTCAACCAGCATTAATTGATGGAGGTGAGTCCATCACAGGGCCTGCTTGCGCACACACCCACAGTCACACTCATGGTTAAATTGGAATCACCAACTAACCTGACCTTCATATTGTGGTCTGAAGGTGGCGTCCCGCACCCCAACATAAGAACACAACTTCTAAAAACATGAGTTACAGGTCTTTACTTTTCCTCTTGTTCTTCCTCTCCATATGAGTGTTCTCAACTCCTTTTAAGGAGGTTGGATCTGTCAGTACATCTGCTTTTTTGGGCTGAATGGCCTGTTCTTGTCTAGATTGTGTGATGCTGGGAGGGTCATTAAAATACACAGAGGGGATTAGTTGTTGATTTGCTCCTGTGACAATTGGAGGATGCGCACTGTAATAAACGTGTGTGAGTGAAGAGATTTTTGGAGTTTGGAGAAGCAACTGGTCTTGTGTGTTTTTTCCGTAGCAGACACAATAGATTGTTCTAATGTACTACAGAGGTGATTGTAGTCCTACATCACACAACATCAGCCAGAACATTTTGGTGACCACTTGTATTAACCCTTGCAAAAGTTCATCAAGATTTTGACAAAACATCAGCATAAAGGAATGTATATACTTCCAAACTAAATGGATGTGCATAGCTGCGGACGTAGGATGCACACACTGCTTGTTTTATAGCAATTGTGTGTGCGTAGTACTGCCCTGGTACAAAATCCTTTCTTTTAAGATGGATCTCCAAGTTAAATGCAGTAATGAATGTCCCTGGGAGAGACTCACCCACTGCCCTTCCATTATCCTGTCCTCCTGACTGAGGAAGGTACCACCAGCCATCCTGACTGGAATGCCAGCCCATGCATGCCCTCCCTTACAATGTCTTCTAGGATTGTGGGACAAAAAAACAAAGTATACTAAGTAAACCCCATAAAGACACCTTGAGAATGCGCATATTCCACACATACGTCATCAAGAAGTGTAATCTGAACCCAGACCACTGACCCATGAGGTAGCAGAGCTATGTAACATGTCAGTGTGCCTTTCCTTCTAAAAACAAGTGTTTTTACCATTAATATTATCACTTATAATAGAAAAGCTTGTCCATTTCAGTGCCTAAACAGGAAAATACACCGATGACAGGTGTGGGAGACATGCTGTAAGTTAATGTGTCTCAAATTCAGTCTCTAGCTCGGAAGACTTGGAAAAGGCTGAACCCTTGTAAGGAAGCTCCTGCTTCTATACTGTGCCATTTCCTATCCCACCTCCATGTAGACCCCCTGTCTACTAAAGAATTTTGAGTAAGCAATTTACAAGATATGATGGTGCTTTGTGTAAATTTATTCTTAAAACCTGCTTGACTTAAAAGCCTAAATATTAAAAAATCAATTTGCAGCATTAAAAAGGTTAAGGCCAGAGACCCCAATTTTTGTAGCATCTCCTATGCTTTTATTACAGATTCCTTAAGACAGTACTGTATACACATACACATTTTATAAGGTAAACTGGCTCTTTGACACAGATAGTCTTATCCTCTCTAAACGGGCAATCATGTAGCTTTCACTCAGTATCTATACTGTGTAGAAATGGTCAAGAGATTTATTGTTGTTCAACAAAACATTAAAATGATCAAGACGTCAAATTAACATGACTTTGACCATGGTGTCGATCTTAATGCTAGTTGTGGTGGTTAAACGTCTCAAAAAAGACTGTCCCTTTGGGATTTTCATGCACTGTAAACACTGGAGTTTAAACAGAATGTGTGATAAACAAAAAAGTAGGTGAAAACATCTTTTTAATGACAGGGGTCAGATGGTCGTTCAAGCTAACAGAAATGCTGCAAATGCTCAAATTACATCTTTTTATCACAGTGGTATTCAGAAGTGCATCTCTGAATGTATAATGTATTTAGCCTTAAAGCTGATGGGTTAATGCAGTAGAAAACCCCATCACGGTTTTACTCCTTTATCCTAGCAGAGAGTTAAGGTCATAATGGGTATGTGATTAACCAAAATTGGAAAAACGAAGAGTGAAAAAATATTGACTTGTTAGACAAATCTTGATTTCATGTTCAACAAAAAGATGGCAGTGTTAGGCTGGAGGTGGAGGTGTAATGGCATAAAGATTATTTTCTTAGCAATCATTAGACCTCCTAGTACCAGTTAAGCTGACCAGATGAATCCCTCCATGACCCCAGTCTGCGCTGTTTTCAAATAAGTTCTTTGAATAAGATAATTCACCACATTGTAAAGTGCACATTATCTAAAACTGGTTTCACAAACATAAGAGTCACCTCGGTTTAATCTAATGATGGATGCAGATCTCAATGCAATATAACATTCGTAAGAGGAGGTGGTATGAAAAATCGGTAAGAACCATGTAATGCCGTCAAGCCAACATGGATAAAATTTGTGAGGAATATTTTCAAAACCTTACTGAATTAAGGCCTCTAAGAAGTCAAACTATTTACAGTCCAGTACTTAGTCCTGGATAAATGTATCAAAAAAGGTGACAGTTGAAATCATATATGGAAAGATTTGCTGGTATATCTTCCTTAAACCTTCTTCTGAGAGGCCCTTCCTGGGACTTATTGCTACTAGTCTTTCCAACCCTTCATGGTTACTCTGCTTTAAGTAGGGGGATCTGGTATCCTGAGCACCACATGGCTTGCCTATTTACTAGCATCATTAATAAATATTATATGTTTTTTTCCTTTCTTTCCTGCTATTTTGTTCCAACCCATTGTCCTTCCTGGTCCCCACACATGACAGGGTTTGCTACTAAATAGAAGATCCAGCTTTCTCACACCATCATGCAGAGAGCTTCTTCTGTGGGTTTGATTCCCTCTCTTTTCTGTTAATGCAATCTTCACCTATCACCTTGGTGGTGCCCTTGCCTCTGACAGTGACTTGCCAGTTGGCCACCCCTTCACAATATACTCACACATACACATACTTATATAATTTTGAGACTTCCTCTGATCTAAGACAGCACAAATTTAGACTTAAAACTACATTCTACATATGCTGTGATAATACGGCTGGTAGTTACCTTATGTTTAACCAACAGGGAACACTAAGAGATCCACATAAGACTGCACACACTCTAAACGTAAGTAAATAGTGACAGGAGGATTTAGTTTGTTAGGAGTTCCCTGGGATGCCAGGGAGCAGAGTGGACTTTCATGTGCCATTGGGAAGGAGAACTTATCTGAAATCACAGTGACCCTGCCTGAGCTATCAAAGTGCAGAATCATGTGGAGCTGCCAGAGAGATCACTTAGAGTGCATCCCTAGGCCTACCGCACAAATTGATTCCCTGGGCTTACCTGGAAGTAGTTTACGACCTGCACTTAAAAGCCCCATCCAGTTATGGTTGATCTTGGACTCAGGAATGGGGTACATGGCAAAGACGCATCTTCTGGAAGAAAATGTTGCCAGTGTAATTTAGGAGGAAGGAAAAAGAGGTAAGTAATAGTGCTGGGGAGTGCAGTGTGTCTGAAAAGATGGGTTGGCCATTCCACTAGTTCAGTATTGTTTTGATGGGCTTACAAAGGCACCAAGTTTCTTATTTTGAGCTATAATTATATTAATTACCTATGGATGGTTTGTATTACAATAAAAAGAACTTTTTTTTTTCTTTCTGTTTTTCAGTATTCAGAGTTTACTCTAGCACACCATACATATTTACAACATTTACATGTGTATATGTTTGAATTTATTTCATGATTTATTTTTGATTATAATGTTCCATATTCCTGCCTTGTGCACTGTGTTGGCTGGGATTGGCTCCAGCAGACCCCTGTGACCCTGTAGTTAGGATATAGTGGGTTGGATAATGGATGGATGGAATGTTCAATATTATGTTTTGCCTTTGCCTCATTTCATTTTTAAAATTATATTAATTACTAGTGCAGAATTCATATGCATAAGTCCATTTAAGAATAAACAGAATATTAAATGTAACTGTATGTGCAAATAGTTTGAAATAAATTGAGAAAAGAATGCCCTAGATATAATGCATTATTTTAAAAATATTGACAAATAAATTAAAAAATAATAATAATAAAGGAGTGTGACCTGTAGGGGGTGCCAAAGAGCCACAAACTCCAAACACAACCACACAGACACAAATCCCCATCTCAAATGCAAGGTTTTTAGTATAATAAATTACCTTTACTAGTTGCACAAGCACAATATAATGCAACACAATTCTCCTCTTCCCTACTGTTCCTTCTCCACTCCTCCCAGGCAAGCTTTGTCCTTCTTCAACCCGACTCCAACTCTCCTGGGTGAGCCAGGGCAGCTCCTTTTGCTTAAGACTAAGAGTACATTCGGTGCTAGGATAAAGTCTGTTGGAATCACTTCCAAGTTTGGTGGAATTCTGATGAAGTAGGGATTGGACCTTCCTGCAGTAACCCCCAATGCACCATTAAAATCCTGGGACTCTAATTCTCAGCATGCCTTGTGGGTATTCAAATGGGCATCGCAGTCCAGGGACACTGCCATCTAGTGTATCGGGTAAGAAAGTATTCCAAATCTGATGGTTCTTCCATTGCACTGGCCTCCCGGTTGGGTAGGGGTCCTTTTCCATCCTGACAGGAATGCCAGCTGTCTATTACAGGTGATAATACCTTTAGTGTTCAATATTTAACAGTGGTGCTTTACAGCTCCGGGAGACTGGGGACACGTCCCAGTCTGGCCACTCTCTACATGGACTCTGCACGTCCCTCTCATGTCTGTATGATTTTTCCTCCCACATCCTTATGATACACATGTTAGGCTTATTGGTATCTTTAAGCTTTCCTGCTGTGAGTGATCATACACTGCAGTGACAGTCTCAGTTTTCTGTCGGGATATGCCCCCAAAGATGTTCGGGTTAAGTTGGTTAGCAGCTCTAAACTGAGCCTGTGACAACACATGTAGTTGGGGGTTTGTGCCCTACGAAGAACTACCATTGTGTTCACTGCAGGTTTCTGTCTTTATCCCAAAATTGCTGAGATAAACTCAACCCCTCTCAATCCTAAAATTGGATTAAGCAGATACAATAAGTAATGGAAGGAAGATTAATAAATGTGCTGTGCTGTCAGTGCATTCATTCTATGAACTTGACACGTACAGTTGTCACACAGAGAGTTGGGAAGCATCCTCCACCTCATTGTTTTCTGATTTCAATTACTTCAGCAAATTGCTGTGGGCCATATGGGCATTGAGTAGTAATTAACCTCTGCTAACAGGCATATGCATGTCCTCCTCTATAAAAGGAGGGTGGTCTCCAATTTGGGAGCGAGAGCGAGAGAGAGCGAGAGAAGGGCTTCTATTAAAAGACAAAGAAAGAGAGGGGCACTCACTTGGCAGCTTTTAAAAAAGGGGCCTTAATGTTATAACAATTGCACAGTAAGGCTCTCCAAATGTACTACACAACAGTTGAGCCATCAGTGTGACCCGGAGCTGGATAGATGGATGGGTGGACTGTTAGGGCAAAAGTGTAGTGAAGATTGAGGATGTAAATGGTGTTGTATTTATTTCATATTATTTTACATTAACATTTGAGCTAAACAGGTTACTTCTTATGATTGCTTGCGGCCCAATACCGCAGCACCATTCCGGTAAAAATGGGCAGATTTTATGAATTTTGCTTTGGGTTTATAACTGTATAACAAAAACACAGCTGTGCTATTGGCCACTGCCAATGAATGATGGGCAACTGAGTTTTATATTCTTGTTCTATACACCACAACTAAGCCTTTCTGGAAAAACAAAATATGTAGGTTGATGTTGAGGTTTGTCATGGGAAACATTTGGTCACATTTCTTCCCACTTTGAAGTACAATAAGCACATGCAGACTTCTAGATGTAGTCCAGATTTTACTGCTCTGCTTTTTAAACCGACATCCTTAAGATGAGGGTTTTAGGCTAAGTGGTGAGAATATGTGCACGGCTCCACTCTGGGATGTTTCTGGGATATGCCTAGAAATAGAAAATGGATGGGTGAATAATTTAACCTTCTATCTCTACATTCCCTCCCTGGAAAAATGAGACAAAAATACTGAACTTTTACAACAAGAAAAAATGTTATTATGTGTAACAGAAACATTTAAATGCCAAAACGTCAACATAATCACAGTAGAAAAGGTATGATTAGTGTCCACTGTTGTACTGATGCAGATTTAGTACACATCTTTCGTGTGATATGTTTTGAAACAATGCACAGCATGACGTTGTAATCGGGACAGAAGAAGCGTGTTTCTTTGTGCACTATCTTGCCCAACTTATCACATTTAGCAACAAACACAAATTGTATAAATGTCTGCTTCTTTGTTGTTGGCAGTGATTGATGAGAATTCGACCAATTACTGTAGATGTTCGAGATTCAAACATGTTGTGCTGTGATGACCCACCATTCCAGATGATGTCAATGGCTGGTTGTTCTTCAGAATGCTTTCCACCACCTTCCATTTGAAGTCTGTATGACTTATGGCTTTGCCAGCGTTCTTTTTGTATACAGTAGTACAATTATGTTCCATAGGCACTGTTTGGGCAGATTTCAAAAGTTTTTGTAATTTTTTTTCTATTGTTTGTGTATGACAGGGTAGAATGTCAATGCCTGATCCACACAATAGACACCACCTATTGTGTTATTGTAAGCTACCAATATTTTAGACGTTGTGGCACCCGGACAGGGCTCATGCCCGGCCAGGACGCCCAGGAAGACAGGAGGAGGGCTCATTCCTCCTCTAGACCGCGAGGGGGCGTCCACCCTGGTTGTATTGGGGGCCACGGGTACAGGGCTTGGAAGCCCAACCCTGTAGGGGCCCGTGGTCACCGCCAGGGGGCGTCCCCCTTCCTGAAGGACCCTGGACCCCAGTACTTCCGCCACACCAGGAAGTGCTGGGGGTGAAGAAGAGAGGGAACACCCGGAGTGCTTCCGGGAGGACAGCCGGCATTTCCGCCACACTGGGTTGTGTCCGCGGGATTGCCGGTGCACACCTGAAACACATCCGGGTACAGATAAAAGGGGCCGCCTCCCTTCATTCGAGGCTGGAGTCGGGTGGAAGCAGGACAAGGTGATAGAAAGAGAGAAGGAGGCGGTCCGAAGAGGCAGAGTGGTTGGCCTGGACTTTGGGGAAGATTGGGGTGTGTGGCACAAGATTTTGTAAATAGTATTGTAAATAAACGTGTGTTGGGTGACATGAGCGTGTCTGCCTGTCTGTGTCCGAGCCAGTCTCCACAACGTGAACAATAACATCTGCATTGTGAACAGTGGTTAGGAGGCAGACATCTTCCTTGTCCTCCACTTGTTTACAATCATTTTGCTTTTTAGCCTTGCAGCTACTGCACCATGCAGAAGCTTGACGCGGATGAAGTCACCAGGCATATCGTGGTGGTTTGGTTGTACAGTGATATATGCATCAGTTTTCATTTGAAGTAATATTTCAAGTGGTTCAGGGGAGGTATATAAATTTTCCATTGTGATACAGCAACCTTGGTCAAGCAAAGGGTTTGCCAGTGACAGCACAGAATAAGTAGCGATTCCACATTAACTGTACTTGCCATTCCACTTGGTCCCTTTACCGGTGTGAAGTTATGAGTTCCAGTTGCCCCTAGAGCTGCCTTCACACAGAACTTGACATCAAATTGTTCCCCTTTGGGTGCACTGTACTATATTAACTACAGCCTTCCCTTGTAACCTGTGAGACGTTTGTCAATACTTATGTCATGATCAGGAACAAAATCTTCTGCATAGTTTTGATGATTGCCTGGTACACTTCCCACAGCTTTTATGGTTTTGGTGTTTAGTGATTGGCATCATCTTAGTCATCATTGTTATTGAAATGCAGGTATTTTGTGAGTGAAAAATTACACTTATTCATAACTTTGCTGAAAATGGGTATTGTGGGTATCACAAATGGTTTGTGGACCAGTGCCATCTCTGCATTGGTTTACCCTGCAGCAACCGAAAAACATTCCTTATCATCTGAAGAGACAGGCTGCTAGTGAAAGGGACAAGCAAATGGTTTACTATGACTTTTCTGACACTGCTTGGCACAGCAGTTCTTTTCAACATCTATTTTCTCCACCAGACTATCATCAACATACAGTTATCAATAGTTCAGATAATATTGACTAACAGACACCTTTTGACTGGAGGTACATGTTAGTGGGAAACAAGGGGGTGCAGGATTGTCAGCAGTAGTATCAAGTTGACACCAAACACGACATCAGGTTGGAATCTACCAAACAGATGTCAGCTTCACTGTCCGTGTCAATGTCTGTTGGCTAATTCACATCTTCATCACTATCGCTCGATTCAAGCAATGGCTCTGTTTCAATTTTTTCTTAAATTGGCTTTTCAGCATTTAATTTACACACTATTCTGGTTTTTGATTGAAGGCTCTGTCCCACTAATGACTATAGATGAATGTTGAGTGGCAGAACGCATAGAAATATTAATGATTTTTTTGCAGCATGATGTTACTTTATCCACTAGATGTCGATAAAATACTGATCTGAGCACTTTCTGCCTTAACACTATATATTAGATCATAACAGGTTTCCACAAGTCTCACATGGGGTAAACCATTTTTACATAGAATTCTGAGTGGCATTAAAACCAAGTAGGTTAATCTTCTTCATGGATTTCATTTCTTGTGAAGCTTCTATAAATGTCTACTCCTCCATCTGTACTCTGCTGAACTCTGCATGTGCTATAACAATAGTCTGTTTGTTCATATTATAAAATATTATTTGTCTCAAAATGAATTGACTTGTGATGGCTCACTCTACCAAAAGCACTATGAAAAGTGAACACTGAATCCACTGAAGACAGGCTTAAAATGCTATAGCTGATGTAACATTTAGAAACAAAAGTAGAGTATTGAATATTCCATCAGCATACAAAAGGAGGATTTGGAGTAACAAAGTACACATTATGAGACTAACTAAGGCCGGGGATATACTTAACGCTACATGAGCTTGAAGATGCTGCTGCTACAAGTAGCGTACTGTCTATACTTGTGTATGTACTTCTGGAGGATTCCAGCAGGTGGCAGTGCAAGAAATGGTCACAAGGAGAAAACAACCTCCGCTTTCACTGAGTTGTGAGTTGAGAGAATAAAAATGTTAAAAATAAAAAATATTTGCATTCTAATGCTATTGCAAAGGTCCAAAAAAATACAGCAACAATGAAACAGAATGTCATGACAGTATTTGATACATTTTAACGTATCGCGCCATTACATATGGGGAATATACAACACTTGTATTGCCTATGCGAGAAATGGATGAAGTAAAGCATAATGAAGACATTGGTATGTCAGCATTTAAGTTTGATGATTTGTTCACCAAATTGATCCATTCAACAAACATCGAAGCATGCAGATTGATTCTATTGGAGCTGCAACCCCATGTTGATAGAAAGTAATGATGCTGATGTCATGTACCAAAACTCACACACATGACACCCATATTTGGTACTGCAACTAGTGTACACATTACATTCATTTCTTAGGATGTGCTCAGAGGACGTATGAAAAGAACCCTGGGAACGTGTGATAGCCATGATATGCGTGTCCGTACATGTTGAAGTATAAACTAGCCCTTAGGAGTTGCAGTGGTCTTGTTTCTGTCCACATCCAGGTAGAGATAAGATGTGACATAAAAGTATGATCGAATATTACGTTTCAAGCCATGCTGTGCAGTGTGAAAGACAAAATATCCTTAAGATATACAATACACTTGTGAGCTGAAATATTGCTTGCAGTTATTGCCTCTAAATAAGTAGTTTTAGTCAAAAGATTTTATAAACCTCTTCCTTGCTCACAATTTTGTAATCTCCTTCTTCATCTGTCAGCATAGGAACTGAGAAGGTTAAGGAGGATGAATGCATTTAGGTAGGTGTTGAAGTCTTGAGTATTTACATGTGTCTGACTGATTGAGCAAAGGAAATCACCGAAGGGAATGGCAGAAAGGGCCATATCAGTTTGCTTTATCTGCATCTCCAAAGTCACTAACCCTGAAGAAGACATGTGATCCCCATCTAACTTCTATGTACCACTTCATTCTCTGCTATCCTCGCTGCTTGCACCTTTAAATGACATCAAATTAATATAGGCTAATGTATATTAGTCTTACAGTATGCATGCGTCAGACATTGTGCATTATACTGCCTTTTGATTTGGTTGATTTTTATATTTTTGGTATGTGTTTTGATGTTATTTTTTCCAGCATCTTATAAGCTGGAGTTTTTGTTTTCCTCTTTCCCCTGGCTATCTTACCATAACATGTGACCCTGTCATTTACCATGATAACCTTTAAAGAATTAAAAACCTGAGTGAAGTTAATATTAATTCAAGTTGTTTTAAAGGACTCTTCCACCACTGTCACTTATTTATTTATTTGTACAGTGTAAATTTACATTTATTTATTCATTTTGGTCTTGACAATGAAGATTCTGTCCTTTATCTCTTCTATAATACTTTGAGCTACACCTTTTGTATGAAAATCTGCTATATAATGTAAATAAATGTTATTGGTGCTGGTGTTGTTTTACATATTGCTGCAACACCAAGTTGCATTTTCAACACTTATTTTGCAGGACAGTAAAGCTTTTATGCATCCGTCCATTTCCCTGAATCCTCTAAATCCTTAAAACATGAAGAACAAATCAAATACCTGCTCTGAATAAGCTGCCAGCTCTTTGCAGAATAAAGGTTTCAATTCAATTTTAGGTCACAACAGACATAATGACACTAGAGAAGGTCCAGAGAAAATCAGCAATGCTGTTTCATAGAAGACATGGGTTGATTGGCATCCCAGCTGGAATGAATGGGGTTTTACCCAGCCAGGGGGCCTTGATAATGGAAAGTTGGAATGGGTTTGCCTCCTGGGGATATGTGTTCTCCCTGCACAATAGGTGACAACAACTCTCTGGCGGGTCTTCTGTGTGCACATCTGCAGGGCTGCATGGGAGTTGTAGCTCCAATGGGCAGCCCTACTGAGTTTGCATGGGAGCCGCCAGGGGGAGCTGGTGGGAGAAGCTGTCCTCTGTTTAGGGAGATTCCACCTGACCTGAAAATACTTCCTGAATACAGCATAGTGGTACCGGAAGTACTCCCAGGTTCAGTAAAAAGGAGACTGCTCTGCTTCACCCAGGGGACCTGGTGTCGGGTGCAAATGAAGGACAAAGCTCGCCGGGAGGAGTG
Source organism: Erpetoichthys calabaricus (assembly GCF_900747795.2). Lineage (NCBI taxonomy): Eukaryota > Metazoa > Chordata > Cladistia > Polypteriformes > Polypteridae > Erpetoichthys > Erpetoichthys calabaricus. Next base: position 135,085,218 of record NC_041397.2, on the reverse strand, counting down.
GAGGGGAAAAGTTTGAAGAGACAGTTCATTGTAACATGTAGTGGAGAAGAAAGAAACCTTATAAAGGTAATTATGTTAATAAAAGCCTTTACTTGTATCGGAAATTTTTTATGTGCAATTGTGTCTGGAGTTTGGGGTGCTGCTACATCCCCTACTGGCCACAGCTGAAATCGGACAAGTCACCAGGACCAGATAACAATTATCCTAGAGTACTTAAAGAGGTTAATGAGTACATCTGTAAATACTGGGAAAATTCTTATAAACTGGAAGCTAGAAATTATTGTTCCATTGTACTTAAAGAGCAGTAACTATAGGCCAGTAAGCTTTACCATGCATCATGGTAAATTAATAAAAGAAATTATTAAGGAGAAGATTGAGCATCATGTGGCAAACATAGGTGTATTATCGAATAATTAGCATGGAATTAGAAGGGGAGATTGTGTTTCACTAATATACTAGAAATTTATGAGTAAGCAACAAAAATATGACAAGAGAGGTGCATATGATATTATTTACTGTGATCTTTGGAAAACTTTTGATGAAGTCCCATATTTAAGGCTACTTCCGAAGTGAAAATTCAGGACACATTGTGTAGATGGGTGCAGAATTGGCTTAAAAATCAGCAAAAATGATTTTGGTGAAAGGAACTTTATTAGAATTAGTTGATGTCAAAAGTGGTGTCCCTCAAGGATCAGTGCTGGGGCTGATGCTCTTTTTGTTATGCAATCTGCATAAGAATATAAATAACACACTTATTAACTTTTCAGATTCAGAATTTAGATTGATAATCAGCTGAGTGATTACACAGGTAGATATGTAGCAATTGAAATTTAATATAAATAAATGTTATGTATTACAAGTAGAAAGAAAACTGTTAGATTTTAATACACAATAGCAGGTTTGAGATTTGAAAGTGCCTCTTATGAGAAGGACCTTGGCATCATTGTGGGCTCATTACTATCCACATCCAGACAGTAAGGCCAGTAAGATGTTAGGTTATATATTATGATGTCAGCCAGTCAGTCATTTTCCTATATCCTAACATAGGGTCACGGGGGCCTTCTGGAGCCAATCCCAACCAGCACAGTGCGCAAGGCAGGAATAAACCTCGGGCAGGGTGCCAACCCACAGCTGGGCACACACACACACACTCCCACACACTGAGCACACACTAGAGACCATTTAGGATCACCAATGCACCTAACCTCCATGTCTTTGGACTGTGGGAGGAAACCGGAGCACCGGAAGGAAACCCATACAGACACGGGGAGAACATGCAAACTCCACGCAGGGAGGACCCGGGAAGCGAACCCTGGTCTCCTTACTGTGAGGCAGCAGCACTATATTATGATGTGTGGAGTGTAAGTCAAGGGAGATTGTGCTTAAGCTATAAAATGCACTAGTGATGTCTCACCTGAGGTCTCATTTATAAAACTTTGCAAGGAACTGACTGTGAAAATATGCATATGCCAAAAAACAGGAAATTTTGTACGCAAAATAAATCAGATTTATAAAACCTGACATAGACACATTTCTAGGCAACTTACCCTTTATAAATTACAATCATCTTATAAATGCGCATATGTGAATGTGCCATGAACCCTGCCCAGTTGCCCCCCTAAAAGAGACATATGTGGAATATGCTAATCATCCTCATACATATGCAATCATGGTGCTGCAGACCATGATTGGCTGGTAGAACAGTCTCCCATGTCATGCATTAAGGAGTCCTATGGTGCAATCCGCAGAGCATTGAAGCCTGGGGTCGGACACCAGTGTCTGAGCAGAGAGCCACTATCACATAGTAGTCATGTAATGACATGTTTATTGTTACAATAAATAGTATAGGCCACATGAAAAACTGTGAGTTTAGTCTGTTACCTTACCAAAAAGCCAGACATCACACACAGCACTACTTTGCCTCTAAATTAATGAATCATGAGTTGACCCAGGCCACCTATTGACAGTGATTGTTAGTCGCATCTTGGTATCGTTGATGACTAGTGTGTTAATCACTGCTTATACTTAACAAAAGCAGAGTCCTTCTTGCTGGGTGCTCTTATTGCTAGGAGTGCTATTGCTAATAAAACAAATAACTCCAGGATGCCTAAATCGGCTTATAAGCCAGTCATCATCATGGGAAAAAAAATCCTACCAGTCCCTAAAAGCTCATTCCTTTCATATATGGTCATTTGCATAGTCTTCAAGCAGCACCAAACAAGCCATATTTTGTTAAACCATTTGGCTATGAATAGGCTATAGGGCATGAGATTTAGTGCTTTCCATATGCTTGAAGTGAATCATGTTTGTATTTTACTGCACTTTGGTTTCTAATCCTAAGAAGTGACAACAGGTAGGGTTTATAAACTAGCAAAAAAAAAACATATTACAAATATACAGCATTGGCACTCTTAAAAGGGAACTAAAATAGAATGTATATGTCATATTCCTCACTTTTGAGCTGTAATATGTTTGTCACATCAATACACGTTATAATAACACCTTGATGATATGAATTATTATACACGTGAGTCGTCAATTAGCTGGTTTGGCTGCATTTATCTACTTGATCAAGGGTGTCACTGTTTCCAATTTTCTCTGAAATGTTGAGAATGATTGGGTATACGCAAGTTCTCCCATCAAGTTTTCGTTTATAAAGCCCGACCTTTGCATGGAAAGTTGCAAACACACATTTAGGGCCTCTGGTTGTGCAAGTTTTATAAATCTGACCCCTAGAGTACTTTTTTCAGTTTTGGTCAACATATTGCAAAAAAGACACAGTAGCACAAGAGAATGTTCACAGAAGAGAAGCTGGGCTGATTCCAGGACTGAGAGGTATGAGACATGAGGAGGGGTTGAAGGAGCTTAACCTCTTTAGTTTAAGCAAACTTAGATTAAGAGGTGACATAATTCAAGTGTTTAAAATGATGACGAGAATTAGAGTAGTGAATTCAGGCTGTTACTTTAAAATAAATTCTTCAACAATAACACGGGGAAAAGATGAAGTACTGATAAAGGGCAAATTTTGCACAAAGGTTAAGAAGCTTTTTTTCACATTTAGAAATATAGACACATAGAATGCATTACCAAGTTGTGTGGCAGACAGTAAGACTTTAGGGACCTTCAAATGCTGACGTGATGTTATTTTGGAGAAATTAATAGGATAGGATTGTTGAACTTGTCAACATGAGTGCAGTGCTTAGTTGGGTACCTCTGATTTTATGCTCTGTACAACAACAACAACAACATTTATTTGTATAGCAGGTTTTCATACAAATGATGTAGCTCAAGGTGTTTTACAAGATGAAGAAAGAATAAATATAAAATTAGGCAATACTAATTAACAAATTCTGAATTCCCAAAGTTGACTTAAAGCATTTGTTTTTAATGTTTAGAATGTGTAAATAATTTTTTCTACATAGACTTTGTCTAAATTTTATATTGCTATGTCTATCTGTTTTTTGAATAGCTGATGAGGAAAAAAGAAAGATGCACCAAAAGCACCTTAAGTCACACAAATTGAAATAAATTGTGAGGTGAAGGTGAAGATGCTGACATGGTGGTTGAGAGATAAAAGGAATGGGAGCAACGCAGTGGGGATGTAGAGGCATCAGCCAAGGTTAAGGAGCATAAAAACTTCAATACAAGTGTGGACAGTGGAACAATTTACGATTGCAAGATCCATCCATCCATCCATTTTCCAACCCGCTGAATCCAAACGCAGGGTCACGGGTCTGCTGGAGCCAATCCCAGGGCACAAAGCAGTAACCAATCCCGGGCAGGGTGCCAACCCACCACAGGACACACACAAACACACCCAGCACACACTAGGGCCAATTTAGAATCGTCAGTCCACCTAATCTGCATGTCTTTGGACTTTGGGAGGAAACTGGAGAGCCCGGAGGAAACCCACACAGACACAGGGAGAACATGCAAACTCCATGCAGGGAGGACCCGGGAAGCAAACCCGGGTCTCCTAAGTGCGAGGCAGCAGTGCTACCACTGCACCACCGTGCCGCACCCGATTGCAAGCTACCCAAGGAAATGCTAATTTATGTGTGCAAGTATCTACGTAAACAGAACTGATATTATGTATTTATTAGGCAAATGACATAATAATAATAATAATAATAATAATAATAATAATAATAATAATAATAATAATACATTTTATTGATATAGTGCCTTTCCCATGCTCAAGGCACTTCACAATGTTAAATTACCCAAAATTACCATACCCAAATTACCATTGTCTGTGTACTCCCATTCCACCCCGGGTAGTCACTATCAGCACCTCATGATTTACAAATTAAGCACTGATTGAATGGTCTTTTTTTTGTCAAAATTCTTCTGATGTTCTAAACTAGATATATTTCAGGAATTCTGGACATAAGCCTTAAGGAAAGAATGAAGGTTTAATGAACAAGCCATGTGGAAAGAATGAAGGATTGAAATCTTTTCAGTTTGAGTAAACTGGGTTTAATTAGAGACATTACAGAATTATATATACTTATGAAAGGAGTCAGAAAAGTGGATATAGATTGTCACTTTAAAAAGAGCACAGGAGCACAGATGAACAGTTATTAATTAGGAGTAAATTTCTTACAAGATAATTTCTTCACACAGAACACTACACACATATGAATAAAGTTACCAAGTATTGTAGTAGGAAAAAAGCACCCTAAAGACCTTCAGATCATGAAACCTATCAGATGAAAAGGAAGGATGAGCTTCTGAATGGCCTGCACTCATTCAAAAGATGTGACTGTTAGGTTCAATTGGAAACTTTAAGTTAGCCTAGTGTGAAAAAATAGATATGCTCGGTGATTGCCTGATGACCCATTCAGTTTTGGTTTCTGACTTGTGATCAATAATGCTATAATCCTATAATAAATAAAAAACAAGTGATTTTGTAACATAGGTAGATAAAGAGTACCCATACATTGTGGACGATGGAGTCAGAGTATTGAGTCAATAATCATCCATCAGCTGTTTTGTTGGGGCAAACATGTCTTACAGATGCCTTAGTCTTGTCTCCCTCGTACTGTTTCCCATGGAGATCAGATATCTGGCCCAACAAAGTGGTTCAAACACTATCTGAGGAAAATGTTGATGTTATGCAATATCTCATAGAAACAACTGAAGAAACTCACAGCAGATAGTAAAATCTGGGAAACTGTCTGCAAAAATGGCAATGTATTTTGAAACCACAAGAAAATGAGTTTGTGTGGAGTATAGCCGATAAATTCGTCAGCAACGGTTGAATACTCTGATGAACCTGACTTTTCAGTGTCCCCATTGTTTGAAAATGTGTGACAGTAATATTGGACTGTTCAGACACATTTGTTGACGACGTGGAAGAATGGATAGACATTGTCACCATAAGCACCATAAACAAAGATGGAGAGTCAAGGTGAATATGAACTACAAAAAAGGTTGGCTGAATGAATTGCTCTTGCCAGTTCTGTCCTTTATTATTCATTATCAGAACTGCTTAATACAGATGTGGAGCCCATTAAATATTAGACACAGGCAGAAATCATTCTGGACAGAGGGCACACTCACCCACTCACAGTCACAGAGGGCCAGCTTAGAGCTGCCAATAAACCTAACCTTCCCATCTTTCAGTCTCTTATTTTGGAGTAGTGTTTTCCCTTGTGTTTTTTGCTGTCTTTTTTCAATCTTCACCATTTTGTTAATTGCTATTCACTTTGATGTGGGGTTTTTGATAAGATGTTTATGTTCTCAGAATTTGACAGCATCCTTAATATCTGAAGCAACAGTAAAAAAAAAAAAAAAAGTAAAATCAAATCAGATGGTGATTTCTGCTCAAACAAAGGAGGCCAGGCTTCAAAACTGATGACCTTGCACAGGGTTTATGTCTTTGTACCACAAATCAGTGTTGCTCTGAGTGGTGCGCTGCATCATGGATAGAGCCAGACTTCCCGCTGAGTTTCTGATTGATGTCTCGCCTTCGACTTCTCCTGGTTCCTGTCATGCACTTCCCGGCATGTGATCGACAGGAATGAGTGCAGCTGAGGCCACAATTCACCAAGGCGGCAGGTTGCTCACTGAGTGATCTCCACAGTTAAGGGATTGTAGCATTTCCCTGAGACAGGCATCTCTAAATAGTACATAAGAAAAAAAGGGTAATTTTTTTTCTTTTTTTCCCAACCTTTGTTGCAATAAAAAAAGAAAAACCAACAGGCGCCTGTTCCAAATAGAAGCTTATCCACTGCTTTGGCTTGTTCTAGTAGATTTTATTCAGTTGAGACCAGCTGTTGAATGAGACATAGGCAGATGTTAGGTCAGCGTTTCACAATAAAGAAGGTAACAGATGCGTCACACTTTCTGCTCCCCTTATACTACTAATGCACACACTTCAATCATATAAATATGTATGCAATGTGATATCTTAATCAAAGTACCAGAAACAGTGATTAATCTACTGGGCGCTTCCTATAAATCACTGACCATGTAAGAAATCCTGATCGAAGGGGATGGGCTTTAAAATCAGTCTTCATTTTATATACTGAAGTGCCTTTCAAAAAAAAAAAAAAACTCAAATTATTCTGCAGAAGCACCAGTTCCACAAATACAGATTCATATAATTAAAGAGGCAGCAGGGAGGTGACTTGCGCGAGGTGAGCTTAAAGTTTGAAGCTCAGCGCTCCTCAGCTAAATCAGATGTAATTATGCTTCAAGAACCATATGCATTACAATAAGGCAATTACCAGAAAATGAAGTAAAGTCTTGAAATTGTATCTGTGTCATGCAGTTAAGTCGAACAGTCGTGGCTTCTTTAGACACTCCTGTGTTTCTGATATAAGGTCAGACTATGTTGTGCTTTCATTACATTCAAATCAAGATTATTTCAATTCTCTCCACAATGATTTCTTCTTGCAAGTAATATTAAGAAATATCTGCTGGCTTATAACACAGCTGCCAGATTGCGTAGTCACACCAAATGGCATAACCTCTCAGCTGATCCAACTTCCCTGTATTCCTATTGCTTTCATAATAATGCCTCAGAGCCAGCGACTTACTTGAATGGCCTTTAAAGAAAATATTAAAGAATAGATAGACAGTTTAATAAGGTCATTATTGTCACATGTTGTAGTGTATGGCACCTTGGGTCCATAGTGCAAAGTTCTGGGGCCTTGGAGCACTTATTGTTGAATTTGACTGATTGCTCATTCACATGCAGGCACAATCGCCATAGACATTCCCCATTTTTTCTTTGGTGGTCATTAGTGTAAGCACCTAAACCCACAAAGATAAACGGGGTCTGAGCAAGACAGAAAAGGTGATGATTGAGATCAATAGAAAAGAAAAGAAGCATGAGAGGAAGAAAAGAGAGACAGAGAGATTCGACTGATCAGTTCAGTGCAGAGGGGAGTAGATGAAGTGTTCTGGTTGTCCTGTGGACAAGCAACAGGAACGGCGTTCTATGGGCAGGTTGCTTGTGTTGAACACTAGGAGCATGAGTGGCTAAAGGCTCTGTGGAGGCCTATGGATGGTGGAAGGATGATGGAGTCAGGCTCTTGGCATCCCAGCAAAAGTTGGCTGAGGTGACTGGGAGGAGGGCCAAACAAAATTGACCATGTTCGCTGGAATCTCAGCCCAGAGACCCAGAACATAAGAAGGGGAGATGAGAGACGAGAGAGAAAGAGAGGTGCAAGAAAGGGAACCCAGTTCTGACTGTATTTGCTGGAACTTATTTATTGATCGATTTTAAACTCCGCTTGCACTAGTTTTTATGGAGTATTTTCATGAAGAATTGCATTGCACTTTCTTGGATGACTTATTGTTTAAAATGAATGAACTGAGCATTTTGCAGTGACCGTGTTGTTTGTGTCCTCATCGTCCTAGTCCATCTTGGTCCATGACTATCGATGTCCTGGGAGACTGAAGATGCCAAGGCAACTGTAGCATCACATTATGAAGAGTACAGCGAAAGTATTGCTTGCATGTGCTAATCAACCTACAGCATGTCACCACTTGCCACTCCCCAGCACTATGATTAGTAATAATAATAAACTTACCTTAAAACTTCTGTCTTCCTAATGTTTGTTATTCAATGACATGATTTTAAGCCTGATTTATAGTTGCTGACAGTGGTGTAACTAGCTTGCTGAAGGCCCTTGTGCAGCGCCCTCAGGTGGGCCCGTCCTGTCTAGCATAATTGTTAGTAATTTATTCGCAACTAGATCCTAGGGGCCGGCTGGGTAGTGGTGTCCACAACACTATCAGATCACATGCTGGTAACAAATAAACTGGCTCTCTAAATGAAATTTGTAATAACTGTTTTTAATTGCTTTATTACAGCCACTGTAAGTTAGCAAAAATAAAGTAAATTGTGGGAATGGAATGTGGGAGGTGTGGGTAGTAGTAGTAGTACATAAATATATGTAAGATGTGGACCTGCTTGCTTTTCCAAGACAACTTTGTGAATGAAGATGATTAAAATGTAACGTAAGCTAGAAAGTAGAAACTGTTCTGTGCTATAAAATACAGCAATTTCAATTTGTAACAAATTAAAACGAAAACACCAGCTGACAGGATACTACTACACAATCGACCTGTTTTACAAAAGTTCTGAGAAAATGGACATCATAAAGTCAGATGTCAATGGTTCCAAGAAATTAGCCTTGTTGGTAGGAAATTGCTTTGTCATATATATTGCTTGTTTGTCTTTAATAGTTTCTCCAGTTTAAACAGTTTCAACAGATAGCACCTGATCTGAAGCTGTTGTATCACTATTCCAGACTCGGTATAGTTGCAACCATTTCACTCACTGCACTATCTGCATAACGTGCTTGTGCCCATTGTAACACTTCACCAACATCAACATTCTCAGTTACCACCACTCGTCCTTGCTCAGTTTTGAGAAAGGTAGAAATCTTGGTAAGCTTAGTATTTTTCAAATCCTGTTGCAGGCATGTCTTATGTTTAGTAGCACCACTCTTACAATGTTTGCCGGATCCGCTGATACTGGCCGACATGGCGTCATATGGTGAGAATATAAAAAGCATCAAACGGATCAAATATTTGGCATTTGCCGACTAACGGGGACCATAACTTAACAACAGAATTTTTATGATTTACTGTTTATGAGTTCGAATTTCAAAAACTGTTGACATCAAATCAAAGTACAAAAATAACAATTATTTACAATAATAATGTATATTTACACTTTTCATGTGACGTCCTTCAAAACTTCTTCCGTTCATGTCTGCTATGGCACGCCAAAGGTCGCCAAATTTGGGAATATGTACTTCTGTGTAAAACAGACTAGGACATGTTGTACCTCGGATTAGGCTCCGAGCCTCCAAACTCCCAAAGTCAAAATTTCTGTAAACTGTGGGCCTGCTGAATACGTAATATCATCATGGATTGGAATGGACTTGCCTGATGAGGTTGCAAACATGTCACTGAAACTGTGAATTTATAACGCAATGAACTGTGCAAGTGATTTAAGTTATTCAATTTTTGTTTTTTAAATCTACACGGCCCCGAGTGGGCCCATCAAGCTTGCAGGCCCTTATACTTTGCATAATCTGCTCAATCCATTGCTACGCCACAGGTCGCTGACTGATTTTCTTAATCTGTCTGAATTTAAGCCATTCAAAAGATGTTAATTAGCAGCAAAAACAGGTCACTAATTAAGAAAAAGGTTTAGAATGAAAACCTGCAAGCCGCTGTGGCCCTGCAGGACTGGAGTTTGAGATCCCTGGTCTAGGAATATATTTTATGTTTAGTTAGCAGTGGTGGGGCTAAAACTGAAGCTTACGGAACTATGGAAGTGTCCTCTGTTGTGTCTGATTGTTATCTAATGCTCACTTCTGGTTTTTCATCTTTATTGTTTTTTAGCCAGAAGAAGTGGGGCTGTAGTAGGCGTTAGGGGCTTTCTTCTTGCTCCTGTTCTGCTTGACTGAGGATAGAAAGGGAAAAGAGTCAGTGACACTCCAGCTGCCCAGTCCTTACCCAGTGTATCCTGTAAATTCTTTCCTAAGACAGACGCTTCTGATTCACACATTTAACAGTAGCTTTCTTGCCTTTCAGTTGATATTTGATATGGCACCCTTCACAGAGAACTTTTTCACTTAACAAATCAAGTAAGCATATAAATAAACATAACAACATAGAGTTTAGGATAATTAAATACTCTGAGGAGTCAACTTAAGTAAGGTTGAGTGTAGATTGACAGTATACTGCACATTAACAACACAGTAGAATCAGAAGCAGAGAAATTGGAACAAAAAATAGAGAATAAACTTACTGCTATAACTGAATAAAACAGCAGAGAAAATAGTAAAGGGTGAGAAGGGTTGCAATGGACGTAGGTGCCAGCCTGGCCTGGGCTACTTTCAGTCTGTTATTAGTGATGAACCAACAATTTGAGCAAAATGTTGTGTTTCACTTAATAAGAAAGAAAAACAGAAATCACAATATTATTTGTTTCATAACCAGTCAAATGTTAGCCTTTGACCCAGGAAGGAATGCACTCAGTATATATATAAAAAAACATTATTCCTCCCTATATTTTCATCTTACTTACAACCTTGTAGCAGCACTGATACAGGGACTACAATTCCCATCAGGCAGCAGGAGTGTGCTGGGGTTGATGGGAGAATATCTTTATCAGCAAGTTCAAAATTTTGTACTGCCAAAGTGTGATATCATTAAAGACTACAGGTATAAACAGCATTTCTGCTCATATTCTCTGGATAACAATATTATTACTTTGCTGGATTACAGCTTTTGTCCAAGAGAATTTTGATTTTTCCATGTTCATTTTCATTTGGATCCTATTCTGAGAAATATATGGGTCCAAAAGTGATGTTGTCAAAAAAGCTGTTTTGCTCACCATTAGCTTCTATTTTGTGATGTTATATTTTACATAACCTATGGAAGGAGACGTGGCCTGGAGCAGTGTGGTGCATGGGGTATGTTGGTCAAGCATGAAGATAGGAATTGCATTGTACTACATACTTGTGACAATAACTCAGAAATGAGCAGTTGACACTACATTTTGTATCTAAGCCAGACCTTATATTTTTTTTTAAATGCCAAACACTGTTGTACACCTGCATGTTATTATTAAGTGTGAAGCAGTTGCAAGGCAATCAGATTCACACGGTTTAAAACACTGATTTATTTAATTTGGGTATTCAGGAACGCACCCAGTCTTGATTCAGCCCACACACTTTCACACACAGAGACACGAAAACACTAATGTTCAAAGTAAATTCAAAACAGAATGTATTACATAAACAATGAATGTAACAATAAACAAAAAAAAACGCACTACATAAAACACACCTTTAAAAAAATCCAATGGTGATGACTAATTTATTAAAGTTTGTCCTGATGTTATTGTGATTCTCAATTGTAGATTTGCAAATGAATGGAGCATGCTCAAAGGATGCCGACTTCCAAATAAGGTGAAACCACATGAAGAAGCAGGCACAGGACACAAGTCCAGGAAAAGAAGCTGTAATCCTTCAATGTATGAGTAATTATAATCCGTTATATTGATTTGCTGCAGGATGGAAGCAATGTATGTAGTAACACACATGGCGATTACCCTTCCCAGCTTTGTGCAGATCCATTTTGATCCAACACCTCATCCAGTTTTTCTCAGAAGCCCCAAACGTAACACCTGAAGGTGCCTAGTGGTGGGAATTGATGTCCTGCCATGTGGCGGCACTACAAATACAAGAGAGATAAGCCATGATGAAATAGGAGAAACTGCATGCCAAGTCGCTGTTCAGAATACAGTAGGAGGAGAACATCTGAGAACATGGCATTAGTAACATTTACTGTTTCTTTATGGTAGACATTTATTCAAGGCCATTTTATGATGATGTAGTTATAATTTTAGGCTTTAATGCCAATAAGGCATCATGATTTGTAGCAATCATAAGTCAACATTGAATGAATCCGCTGTGAATCATCTTTACCACATTATCATATTCTGCAACTGGTGATATTATCTCCTGTAATAATAAGGAGACCTGTAGCAATGTCTGTGAACCCCAAGCCCTTTCGACCCCTCTACTGTAGATGTATTCTGAAGTCCATGTATGTAGTAGTAGGGTGTTGTACGACGTTAGTCATTATTTGGTTTTCCAATGCTGTCTCTGTCCTAGTGTCTACATAAAAATAGGAAATTCCAGTTTCTGTATTAAATCTTGTCTGAAGAAGGGGCTTGAGCTTGCCTCGAAAGCTTGCATATTGTAATCTGTACAGTAGGCCAATAAAAGGTATCATTTTGCTTGACTTCTCATTGAAGTCCATGTATTAAAGAGAGAGAGAGAGGTTGGGAGCATACGCTGATAGCGTGTTGCCGCACCCACCATACAACCTGGATTGGGGCCTGAATGTATTAAAGCATAATTTAAATATGGCTGCTAATGATGCTTCACAAACAGTCCTGAGGATCGAGTTCCAGAAAATATCAGTGACAAAGCTAAATACGTGTTCACCATAAGCTGCACAATAGGAATTTGGAATAGTGAGCAGGTCAGAGGCAGGGACTGCCTGGCATCTAAGGATTTAGTAATAGACTAAGAATTATGGCTGCTACTAGTAATCTGATGTGCAAGAAAGAATTATTATAAGTTAATAGTTATATTTTGAAAATAATATAATATTGTACAGGAAGACACCCATTTTAAAGGTGACGCATTTATTATGCTCGTCTGTGTCAGAACTCTGAAAGCAGCATTTTGAGCTTATTTCAGACATTAAGGCCATTAAAATTGAATTGCAGTAACACACTGAGAGAAGAGAAAAGGAAGGCTTGGATACTAGCAGTTTTCTGTAAGTGATAGAAAGATGTACAGAACTGACTGCAGCAATTAGGTGATTTCCAAAATCTCCAAGGCATGTGACAAGGGGTAATGGGAAACATTAGCAGGAGCTGAGAGCGGGAGAGGATAACATGAGCTGGAGATCAAGTTCATCTTTGTTTACATTTATGTGTAACACTAATATCCTCAAGGCAGACACTGATATTGTCTGCATTGGACCCAGAAGTGATCTTTGCGCAGACATAATTGTAATTAACACATCAGTAGAAAATGAAATCATGCTGGAAACTCCCAAGTGGAGAGGTTGAGAATAAGTGGTCCAAGTACTGAATGTCAAGAGGCACCAGAGGTGTTACTTGGTTTGCCTCCAAACATAAAACTGACCCAGAGAATCCACAGTACAATGAGGAGTGGCATGTTCTAGTCGGTCCAGCATAGCACTCTTCAGGTGTGCTGGTGTGTAACAGTCAGGCAGACGTAAGGTCAAGAGGAAGCAACTCACGGGGAGAGCCAGTAAGGAGGAGGTCATTCAAAATGAATGAAAGAGTTGCCTTTGTGCTGTACTGGGGCCAAACTCCAAACAGGAAATACTGTACCTGTATTCCAAAAAATGGCAATTATTTGCATATAAATAATAAGTTTTTGGGGTTTTGACTAAAATGGAAGATTTAAATTTGGACTTGTTAGATAAATATAATTAAAAATCAGAACTTTTAGGACAGGATAGTTTTTTTGTAAGGTAAATATGTTAAAAGCAGAATCCAACTACATGTACAGATTGATTTTGAATGTAACAAATGCAGTAACATTAGCAGGGTAACATCTGTAAAAAAGGCTAGGGAGAGGATTCACTGAACAGGGGAGTCAGGGTGGAATTAAAGAAAAAGATGGAAACATCTGAAATAGAAACTAATCAAAACGTAGGAAGGGGTAGGAGAAACATAGAAAGTGTTAAGATTTGTGAAACTAGCATTGCCAAAGCCACTGGAAATCACATAAAAAATCAACCAATAGTTTGAGTGAAGTCCAAGATCAGCTATGATCATTTCAGTTCATTGTAAACCGGGAATTTCAGCATAGCCATTTTCTCAGGCAAGAGAGCTGCTTAATAATACCTTATTCACAGTAAAATTTGTACCACCTACTGTGCCCCTGTTTGCTCTTTCTCAGACGATTATGATAAAATCTTCAAGGAACCAAAGACATACAAACCTAAACTGAGTGTGGGTGTCCTGTGCCGTAAGTAACAAGCATTCCCTTAAATGACATAATTGTACAATCACCACTCACATTCCTCCTTTATAACATTAATAGACTGGAGGATGTTGAGCACATTACCAAGGTGCCTCCAATCACATTAATACATCATACAGACCCATAAAACATTCTGTGTTTTCAAAGTTAAAAATGCAGCCTTTATTTATGGAAATTTTCTTTCCTTGATTATTTTATCCAGGAGGAACACACAGAATTACAAAGGAACAAAACCACACATTCAGCTTTTAGTTGTATTATGGTAATTACTATTACCAGCTGTAACAAGTAAAGACAGAAACCATCAGTGTTTTGGGGTACCCTGAGGGAAACGCTATATAACTGAATATATTCATTCAAAAGAAACATATGAAAAAATGCAAAACAGTCTTCTCAGACTTGAGCCTTTATTGAGAATCCACAAGATGGCGGTTCTTCTGGTCAAATGGCAGATGGGCAGGAAGAGGCGGGTTCAGATAAATGGACACCAGAAGTGATGCTGATGGAGGAGAGCTGTCAATCTTCTGGTCTGCAGAGGAAAAGAGAGAATGTTATCACACAGCGGCCCCCCTGGATTGGTGGAGAATTACCATCTCTTGTGCCTTAAATTGTCTCCTATGCGCATGCACGTGACACAGCAAAGTGTTAAAGATTAATTGGAAAAGTACTGGTATCCTGATCTATTTACTCCTGGTAAATCATTAACTGCTGAGAGAAGCAAAACTCTGGGGATTAATTTAATTATATATCAAAGTAACATAAATCAACATAGACATTATACATTATATTTTTGTGTTATTTAGCTGGCAGTGCTACTCATACTGGAATTTTCTCAGCATTTTTTCTACACGGTTTAAGAAGGTCACTAAAAAAGTGGTATGATAACTTAGGTAAGGAGCACATCAGCTAAGCTGATTTGGGTTTTCAGTTAAAAATAACGGAGTTGTATATTTTTATAAAGTTGTGTTTCACCTTACTCTGTACTGTATCAATACTACTATCAAAATAATTAACTACATCAGTCCAAATCTATTTAACTAAACTCTTCTACAGCACTGCAGGAGGTTCAGCTCCCTTCTATTGCCAGTATCAGGTGATGAACACAAATTGCTTTCTTTACAAAGAGGACAGAGCGGTATGGTGTGTGCTCTACAAACCAGTGAGACCACCAAAGCCACTTGAGAAGAACAGATGCCAGTTATCATCCTAAAAATGAGAGATCAGATCCATAGCTATTCTGCTCATCAGTTTACATTTTATCAGTCTGAATTGCTATGGATTACTGTACACCATAATAAAATCTGACAGATATATGAGATACTGTATATTATTTCTAGCTATAGAGGTTAGGCTTTTTACTGATGAAGAAGTGGCTCAAATTACTATAATTTAGTTAATGTGATTAAATTACCACATTTTTAAAGTGAGGGGATTGTCTGTGACTTATCACACGTTATTCTCTTTCTTATGAATAGATATGTTTCTCTTCTGCTTGTGACACACATGGCAAAATGAATTGCTCTTTATTTGAAAGTACAGTTTACCTTAAACTTGACCTTGGATGCAAGAGACCTAGGTAACCACAGTTTGTAATGTTTTAACATGGGAATCTACATACCTCTTCAGGCTCAGAAAGAGGACAGATTTATGATTAGAGAAAAAAACAACAGGTTTTTGGATGACAAATCAACATCTTTCCCTGTAAGATTTGTCTCAGGTTTTCTCAAAAGTAATTAGGCATTACATACTTTGAAACTTATAAAGTCTGATTTTGATTATTTCAGCTTTAAATTTAAGAGAATGATATATTGTTCAAAACTAGGTTACCCTGAAGTATCTTGTATGTCTTCTCACTCACTCATTACTCCAATTTACAAGTCCGTGCTGTCATAGAGGATGCCAGGTTGGCTGGCATCCTGGCCAGGTAAGGAACTATCCAAGTCTTTATAATGGAAGGAGGCCACATTCCAGCACCATGGGTTCCCCTAACACAATAAGTGGCATCATCAATCTGGTGGATCTCCCATGTGCACACCTGCAGAGCTGCATAGGAGTTGTAGTCCTGATGGGCAACCCTGCTGGGTTTCCTGGGAACCTTCAGGGGAAGCTGCAGTGAGGAGGATTCCTTGTTTTAAGGAGGTTTTACCTTACTTGGCTTTCTGGGTGCAATATGGTGGCACCCGGGTCTGACATAAAAGAAGCTGCTCCACCTCACCCAGGCAAGTTAGAGTTAAGAAGGAGATAAACAACATTTGTGTGGTAAGGAGTAGAGGAGACAAGAAGAAGCAACAAAAAGAAATGGATTGTGATTGTGTACTCTGGGAGAGGAATTAGCATGTTCAAGGTATTTGTTTTAAAATAAACAGTGCTTGAACTTAGACTTGTGTTTGGGTTTTGGAACTGTGGGACACCCCCTACAGGCCACAATGCTTCACATATATAAAAGAGGCTTTTAACTATTACAGCAGCAGAAGGCACAATTCAGAAGTTATTCCATGTGGCCCACACTGGCCTAACCTATATGCCTGTGGGATGTGGAAGGAATCCAATGCATTGGAGAAAAGTCACAAAGACAAAGGGAGAATGTGAAAACTTAACACAGAGAGTGCCTAACCCAGAAGACTATGGTGGTGTGAGACTGTAAAGTGTACCACAGTGCTTACCATAAATGTCTTTTACAATATACTGTATAATTCAATGAAAACTTCCCTAAATATTTAAGTTTGGAACCTAAATACAATTGTGTTTTAACTTTCTTACAGTAATTTACCCTAAAAATCCCTTCGGGGGTTAATACATTCTTATCTTATCTTATCTTATAGGAAATTTCATTAACCCGATTAATGTCAAGATTCTTTTGAATGAATTTGGAAGGTTTCTGCTGGATAAATATGACAGATACTTTTGACAATTTTGATGATCTGCAGTGAAACCTCACATGTACTTCATAGGAGGCATGGATCCATAAATGGGCTTGCTGGGCTCAGACCCAGGAGCCCAAAGGTCAGGGAACCCTCGTGAAAATTAAACTGACTAGGTCAACAAGATGAGTCCAAATGCTGTGGTAAAGATTTTATGTCTCCTGGGTAATATTGTAATTCCTGGGGTCTTTCAGGGACCTTGGGAACTCTGGGCAGCCTGAGTCACACAGTGCTTTTACCTCTTTAAAACTACATATTTATAAAGTCTTAATTCACCTCTTCTCTTTTGTTTGTCCAACTACCTAATTGTCTTCCTCTGTATTTCCTTGTCATGGTGTGTAAGGAAAGAGCACAAAACTGACAAAATGCATGAGGAGTCATAAAATATAAGAAACTTGGATGTTTACAACATTGTCTTGTGCTGAGGTGGTCAAATAAGTTATTTATTGGGGCTTAAAATGTTTAACGCTGTCTTGATGGATTAGATGTGTATTGGAGCAGGCATAACACATACTTCCAGAGACCAATTTCCATGTTCTTACTTTCAGAGGATTCCCCTCAAACAGATTATGTTATATAGCACCTCGGATCACATATTAGCATCCAGGACACACAGTTTTTTAAGCGTAATGCCATTGAAGGATGAAAGGTGGACTGAATCTAGAAAGCAGACACTGTTATTTCCTTCAAGTTACAGCAGAAAAGACATGACTTTAGGCATTCATTTCTCTTACTGTGGTTGTTGGGCTAAAAACACAACAGGAAACAATGCCTATGAAAAATGCAATATCTGCCTATAACTGAAATATCTAAACTTGCATCAATAATAGCCTTTCTTCTTCTCTTAATTTACCTATAATTTATTTTTATGAATTTATGTTTAAAATGATCAGAGATTATTCAGTTAAGATAGATGCACTCACTAATAGCGCCATAGAGTAGCAACATGCTATTTACCACATGCAAGTAAGAATTTAACTGTACTCTATCTATGTGAAAATAATGACCCTGTAAACCGGAATACTGAGAAGTACTTGCCTTTACATATAATACAGTTTAAAACTTTGGCTAAACATAAACACTCAGAGGAATGACCAATGGAAACAACTTTTTTTTTTGCTTCAACAACATTAAGCCCCTCCTTAAACCTTCAGCACTACCACCTTCCAAACACTTCAGTGATTAAAGCTATAAAATCCATACATCCATCATTTTTTTAAACCCACCTTTATCCCTAGTAGGGTTGTAAGGAGGCTGGAAACTATCCCAGTAAGCATAGAGCACAAGACAGGAAGAATCACCATCTCTGGACAAGGCGCCAGTCCATTGCAGGGTGAGCACACACACTCACACACACACTCACACACTGGGTCCAGTTTAACATCAAAATCATTAAGCTAATGTGGGTAGCACAAACAGCACTTACAAGTGTGTTGTGCTAAAGGTATTAGCAACTAAAGATGTGTTGCTGAGCCATCATGGAGCACAAATAAAACCAAAGTTGGAAAGAAAAAACTAAAAAATAAAGTGGTCCTGCAGAATTTACCATCAATCTCTTCATTTAGTTTGGTTGTGGCCATCTTGTCAGGCCAGGAGCCGATAGACTTGGGATCCATCTCCTCTTCCCAGACAGACCAAGTCTAAAGAAGCTCAGTTCCCTTAGCCAGTCAGAGTAGGACATGCCCTTCAGTGCTTTCTCTGCAAAGATTCTGAGTTTAATGTCTTATTTTTAATAAATATGTGGAGAGGATGTAACACAGGAAGGCCATAGCAACTTCAATTGAATTCAGTTTATTTATGTACAGGATGCTTCACTGAGTGCAGTATTAGAGAGCTATGTCAAGTTTAAAGGTAAAATAAAACTATACACTTCACAAATTCCAAAATATATTATAATTTCCCATTTTACATACTATTGCACGAAATCTAAAATTAATCCAAGTGAGATTTCTTAGCTAGCACCTTCTAGACTAGATGACCTGTGTACACCTCAGTCCAATCCTCATGACCTTTCTTTCCCGATGAAGAGACCCTCTAGTAGTAGTAAGAGTATTATCATGTGTGACTATACTCTTCTTACTGTCTGACTCACAGGTTTGGTTTTCATTTGCTAACACTGATATGTACTCTTTGATATCTAGGGATTTCTCTTCTTTTCTTTGTCCTTACTGAGACTCTTGGTCCACCCTGGTACCATATATACACTCCTGGAAACTGCTTGCTAGTTGGATAACGCCATATTGTTATCTCTATACATTATAGTGTATGCATAGATTTGCAAAACAGTTTTTACACAAGGCACAAAAATAATATGCATTAAGCACATTATAATTATCACATAACAACCCAGCAGCAGTGGGTATAAGACAGGAAACAACCCCAACCAGGATGTAAGTTTATCAAATGGTCCATTCATGTATATAGCCATACCTGCAGTGGACAATTTAGGATCACCAATTATCCTAATACATACATGGAATTGTGGATGGAAATCCTGAGTGCCCAAAAGAATCCCCACACAGACACAGGGAGAAAGCATAGACTGCATATGGATGCTGACAAGGTGCAGGATACAAACCCAGTATGCTGGATGTCTGACGTGGCAGTTACTAACTAAAGCCCTTTTATTCTGGCTGATCTGACTTCCCATATAACTTGCTAATAGTACAACTGCCAATATACACCCTGCTCTACATCGACCAATTTATTTTCTCAATCAAAATACAGTGTTTTTTATCTAATGTACATTTTTTTTTGGAAAACCTTATTTTTTTGCATACTATCCATGGATATACAGGGTTCAATTTCTCAAAGCTTTATCCAAAAATCAACCTTAACCAATGTTAGGTCCCAACAAAATATTTTAAGATTCTTTTTGGTGTACAGCTTTTATTTGCAAAAATATAACATTAATCCTTGTGTTTCTGTCTTCTCTTTCTCCTCATCCATATGAATCTCTTGTTCCTTTTCTCCAATTTCATAATCATGTAATATTTTTCATATTTAATACTGCTAGCTAGCCAATAGAAGGTGTCATTTTGCTTGACTTCTCATTGCATCAATAATGGCTAACATAATACAACACCCTACTACAACATAATATATGTAATATGGCGCTTCAGACCCTTCCATGTTGACACCAATATACTAATAAAGTAAAGCATTTTATTATTTTTTCAGCTTTACTCACACATCTTGCACATATAATCTTTTTCATATCTAAAAAAATTCTATTACTTTAAAAGTATATTGGCTTGGCTGAATGTTTATCTCATAAACACCTTTCTCCTCAGCTCATTTCATAGTTTTGACACATTAAACTCTTATGTACAAGTAATATCTGCTAATGCCTCTCCTAGGAAAGCAAAAAAAAATTCCACCTATTCAACTTTGTATGCTTATAGTATTTATTTCTAATCATTTTAAGATTCACTGTTTTTGGGAGTACTTTTCTTATGTTATTTGGACTTTTTCCCCTTGTCCTTTCTACCCATTCCCTTTTACAAATCTATCTCTTATTAATTTTGTCTTCTTTGTTTCATCATTATTGGGTTCTGGTACTTCTTTGTTGTATTCTTACAGCACTATTCAGCTTTGTGAGCTGTTTTTGTAATTCCCGCTCTTATTTTTTTGTTCTAGTATTTTTATTACATTTAATTTCATTAGTCCTCTGCTGCTAATGTTTGGGTTTCCTATTTCTTTTCTTGAGATAAGAGCAGATTTTACCCTTTTGCTTGGATGACTTTACTACGCTTTACAACTACGCTTTACTACTATAATGCATTAGCCAATGCACTATTTATCAAATTGCTATCTCTTTTGATTCTCTTCCCTCTTTCAGTGTTGTTTCTGTATAAAACTCCTCCAATGATTTAAATAAAGTGTCTTCCAGGACTACCTTTGAATTGTCTCATTTTTCTCATTATGCCTTCCTTTTATTTTTTTTACCTTCCTTTTTAAGTCCACATTCCTATTGATTCTGTTCTGTTTCTTCGTTATCTTTTTGTTCTCATAATAACAGACTCCAAGGTTCAATCACTCCTGCACACTAATTTCTTCCACTCTTGAAAACCATCCCATTGTCTTGTTCTACTTGTAATATCAAACCCATCCTTTCCTTTACAAAATATACTTTACTTGTTGCTCACTTGTTGTACTATGTCACCATTTTCTTGTTCATCTCTAACATATTGCAAATTGTCTACTTTAACGATAAACTATACATCTGTATTTCCCTCTATTTCTGCAAATGTACTTTTTTTCTCTCTTTTTTCTGATCTAAATTCTCCTTTACTTGGGGTCTTTCTTGTATAATCTAAAAATAGTATTCATTTTCAAAATTGTAAAAAAAAAGTAGACTGTAGGGAAGATATGGATTGTATATCTTCTGTCTGGTCCAATCTTAATTGCTCATCTGGAGAGTTTCTGTACTCCTCCGAACACAAATAATTTCCATTAGGGTTTAGGTATGGTTAGCCTTGCTTGTACTGCATGGTCCCTTGAGATAGACTTTAGGTGTCAGCAGCACTAAGGCTCTATGTTTTGGAGCTCTACAGGTGATTGTTGTTTAAGACATAAAGCTGCAATCACCTCCACCAATATGCTCCACACTCA
This sequence comes from Erpetoichthys calabaricus, assembly GCF_900747795.2. NCBI lineage: Eukaryota > Metazoa > Chordata > Cladistia > Polypteriformes > Polypteridae > Erpetoichthys > Erpetoichthys calabaricus. The sequence continues at coordinate 135,063,611 of NC_041397.2, read as the reverse complement.
GAAAGTGATGGTAGTCTAAGAGCACCTCCATGTCCTAATTAGAGCAGGTTTTTTTTGACAGATTACACATTTAGTGCTCATTATGATGTAAAAAGGTTTTTATATTCAACTGCTAAAAGGATTATTTAGCATGCTTCTAACAAACTACTGATATATGTACACATGTTGATCATGGCTTCATTTAATTCCAGGCCTCTCACACACATTACTTAAAGTGAAGGGTTATGTCAGAGAGCCTGGGCCCATTTCTCTGTAATGAAGTGCATAAGGTGGGTAAAAACACATACTATAACTAACAATAAGCTAAGCATTTGGATTTGTACGCTTGCTTATTGTGGTACTGCCAACACTGTGTGAGTTCTCCCTCTTTTTTGGTTTGTGAATAATTCAACATGGAATATTAGAATTTTAAGAAAAATGAAAGCTGTTCAATGTATGCTCCCTCATCTCCAAGGTTATCAATGATTAGATTTGTTTTATATTAAATATCTGGGCTGAGAACATTTAATGATTGTTTGGTTTAAAGATTTTGTCATAAGGTATTGCATTATATACAGGGGTAGATTGTATAAATTTAAAAGTCTCACTATATAGAAGTAAGGTCTACTTGTTTACATGGTAATGCTGTTTTGAGATGGTTGGTTTGTTTGTGCTGCTCTAATGTGTTTTGAAATAAGTTTACATCTTTTATAATAGGTAAAGTTGGACTGAAGTCATTCATTACTTTTTCTTTTTAGCTAAGCAACCTGTGCACCCTAACTCTATCTTATATATAAATGTCTACACATGGAAGTGTGTGTGTCTGTCTGGCCTAAAAGTGAGAGGTGGAGTCAGGGTAAGGACTCCACCTCCGAGGAAACAGAAACTCACTTAGCTGCTAATACACAAGTGAGGCCAGCATGTTGGGAAAACAAAACCTCCGAAGAAAGAGTCACTCCCTTAGTAACTAATACATAAGTGAGACAATCACATCTGCAAAGCAAAACCTCCGAAGAAAGACAGAGTTGCTTAGCCGCTAATACACAAGCGATGTGAGCACGTTGGCAAAACGAAGCCTCCTAGCAGAGAGATGCCCAGAGCAGTTCCTTTCAACTACCTGACATCTCTATTTTTCAATTTTTTTTTCTGACAATTTCAATAGTTTCTAGGACCCCGGGCTTTTTACAGCATGGGCTTACACAGCTAGTACACTATAATCAGCTAACAGTATTCACAAGCACAAGTACTATTTTTAAACCATGTCACACACGCACGATAAGGGAACGACTTCAGGACTTGTCTATTGGTAATTCCACTCTGAGTCAAAGGCTGGCACTGTCAATTAAAGCCTCTCCTGTTTTTTTGTCCTCAGACCTGAAGATCGATAGCATGGAAAACAGTGATGTCACTTCCAGTGCTGGTGACTTGGACTCACCCCTTCCTTCAAGGAGGACTTAAAATTGATTGCCACTGCAACATCTCATCTGTCCATAGATGTGTGTCTGCAAAGATGTTACTGCAGTGATAACCACTATTTTGTGTTTTTTCACTTTTGGCCATTTTTCATCCAGTTATTCGGGGTTCGCCATTTGGTTCCCAAGCTCTTGATATTTGTTTTGATTACAGCCATAAAGGGAATATATAAGATATCTGAAAAATAAATGAATTAATTTTTTTATTTAATCTGCACAATGCATTTTATAGTAAACATTATCTCCAGACACTAAGCATAAAGGGTTATTTAAAATAATGAACAGTCCTATCATATGTCCATGCTCTTGTGATCTAAGGATTGTAACTGGAAGAAGGAATACTTTATTAAACCATAGCAAAAATGGGCTGTACAGTTCCGTAGCTAGTCATTAGGTAAACAACATATGTCAAAAGTCTCTATTGTCTGAGACAGTTAATAACAAGTAAAATAAAAATATAGCAGTGCTTTGTCAGGAATTAACTTTTATTAGTTTACTCTAATTAAAAATGGGGTGGGTGCCACAGGGTAAACGGACCTGTTTAAATTTGAGGTCTAGTCAATGTGTCTGTGGCTTTCATGTTATATGATCTTCTCCAGGTACAGTAAGCTGGTTTGTTGAAAGACTTGTATGTTGGACAAATGGACATCTCTACAGCAAACTACTGGACATGTCTGCATTAGTAAGCATGGATGTTTTCGGTAATCATCTGGTGTCAGGGCTTAGATGGCATGGAATACATTTAGTACAAAGTAATGCCACTGAACCTCTATAATTTTGTATGGATGAGAAGATGAAAGAATATATGATGTATTCCTAACAAACAGGAACACAAAAAATCCAGGAGGCCTTTCTACATGTACCTCACAAGGCTTTTCCTTACTATTACAAGTGAGAGGAAGGTTCCAACAATCAGTTTTTGGTGGGAATATGAAATAGCGTGTAGATAAATGACAGTAAGAAAATATAAAACAATTATTTAAGGAACAACGAAAAATCATGGCAAAACGAAACCAAAATCCAGTTGTTTATAAAAAATAAAAAGAATCTTAAGAGTCAACTGAAAATAACTAATAGATTAATACCCATATATTGAATAAGAAGAATTATTTAACTGTCTGAATATCCTATGATGCCTTGCATTGAGAATGCAAATTAATTAACATAGGAAGACACTTTTAGTTCACTACAGTATGTTTACAGTAAGTGGTGTGTATCTGAATATCACAAAGTACATTCTCTACACTCACAGCAGCACTGGGTACAGGGCAGGTGCCAAACCTGGACAGGATCCATTAAATCACAGATGATAAAATATCACAGTTTTAAAATATCTTTGTTTATTGACATAATCATAAATTGCATAATTACTTTGTAATTGTATATTAAATATACTTATTAATTAATTTATGAGATTGAAGACATTTCGGTATAGTGGCTTCAGCACTGTACTTGCTGATTTGATTCCTTACCCTTGACTCGCCATGTTTCACTGAGCAAGTCACTTAAGCAACCTGTGATCCCATTGCGAAATACAAAAGGTAAAATATTGAAATGTATACTGAGTAATTCAATTTGGGAAAATGTGTCTTCCAAATATGCAGTAATTACATGGACGTGTATAGATGCACTTCGCAGGCATAACCTACTTGAATAAAACATCCTTTTCTTTAGTACAGCTGAACATGATGGTGGCCTTATTAACTTATATAGACTATTTGATAGTAGACAATGAAAAACTTGGTAGAGTGGCTGGTAGAGTGGAGTTTGGGCGGGTTTCATCAGATGAATTTTGTTTTACCCTACAAGTGCAAAGACTTGATTGCACATCACTTAGCAACTCTGACTTGATTTAGTATGAGTCAATATATGGCTGTTTTAGCACTGGGCAGATATCCCATTCAGGGCAGATTTATGCCTTGTCCCTTTAGATACCAAGATAAGATTTTTTTGTCTTCTTGAATAAGATATTGGCTCAATCTCAAACTAAAGCTGGACATTTCCCCATCAGTAAATGACCAGAAAACCTTTAAATCAATCCCTTTACCCTTTCTAATTGCTGTCTATAGTACCCATAGTGGCCTTTTAACCTTTAATCTCACCAGTTTTTGTTCCTGCTTTTCCAAAATATGCGTCTTATCTACTTGTTCCATTTTAGACACTCCCTCAATGAAAGGTATAAAGCCAAGATACTGTTTCTAAAGTTTTCTTTTTCAGTCTGTACTTTTTAATTCTAATTGAATGCTTGTGTAATTCAACTTGAGTTAATACTTTGGCTCCCCTTAGTGGCTTGAGGAAGAATACTTAAGGACATCTATCTATCTATCTATCTATCTATCTATCTATCTATCTATCTATCTATCTATCTATCTATCTATCTATCTATCTATCTATCTATCTATCTATCTATCTATCTATCTATCTATTAAGACTGCTTTTTAATGCAAAATATCCATCAGATTCTGATTAAACTCGAATACTAAACTATTTGCACCCATATAACAGTATTTCTCATATGAAGGCAAGATATTTGCATTGATTTACATCTGCATTTTCAAAAATCCATTAAATGAAGAGAGATACCAAAAACAATGGTTGTTGTGCCCAAATTATTAAAAATGCATTTGTTAAAATCTACTTTTTAAGTACAATGTTGTAAATTAAGCAAGCAAATAAAGAAAATAAAACTGCATCCCAAACAGCACAAGTTTATACATTTATACAGTAAATACTACCACAAGCTATCTTATTCAGCCAATCAGCTTTTTTCTACCAATTCTTTCGTTCATTTCCTGAACGTTCTTAAATTTTTTCAGCGATTAAAGTAATATAAAAAGAGAAGCAGGTTTATCATGGATTAATTGTATTTTGCCTATGTTAAATTATGTTTTAGTATGATTTGTAAGTTGCCTTCTGCTGGCTTGCTCTCTGGGGTGGTTATATGAAATGAAGAGATTGTAAATTGGATGAATGAATGAATAACAATTCACGTGCCTACATCTTTCCATATTCTCGGTCTGCAGCTTAAACTATATAAAAACAAATCATAAAATATCATAAAAGGTAAGGCAGCAATGGGTGCCAACCAAAAACCTTAAAATGACAATCATTTAATGCATTTAATAAAAACATACAATACCCCTAAAATCATAGTAATTCACAGATACTACTTACAATGACAAGATAAATGTCTGCTGAAATGCAAGTTTTTCACATATTAAAATTTTTTAAATATTTCAAATCAAGGAAGGCCCAAGAGGAGGTTTATGGGTGTGGTGAGAGAGTACATGTAGTTGGTGGGTGTGACACAGCAAAACGCAGAGGACAGGAAGATATGGAAGAAGATGATTTATTGTGGCCACCCCTAATGGGAGCAGCCAAAAGAAGAAGATTTCAAATCAGTATTGAAATCCTTAAAGATTGCAGATCTTTAGTAAAAATATCAGTATATTAATATAAACATATAATACATCTATGTAAAAATATTACAAAATAATTTTATATTTACAGATCCCATTCATAGTTGTACTGTACATATTTATTAGGATACAAATAGGTTTTAAACATGTAACAAAAATTTCAAAAATGCCTAGAATGTTCCTTATTTTTTCATATCCATCTATTTTCCAAACTCACTTACCCTGAACAGGAAACCTGCAGGCTATCCCAAACAGCATCACGTAGAAGGCAGAGCACCTGGTGGAAACCCACACAGATATGCAAACTCTATGCAGGGAACACAAATCCTAGTCTCAATATTGTAATGCAACAGCACTACCACTGCACCACATTATCTTTTTCTCATTTTAAGTACCGGTACTTAGCTTTCATCCTAAGGCAGACAAACAAACAAGATTTAATGCATTACATGTTATTTTTTATTATTTTGTTTCCACACCAAATTCTAAACATTCTTAATTTAAAAAATAAGATAGATGTCGTCATTGAAATTGATACATGTTCATTTAAAACTTTTCTTTTTACAAACTGTGTAATGCACAACTTTACAATATGTGCCAGTCTTACATTTTCCACTGCTGGAGCTTTTGATATTTGAAATGCATTTAAATTATTCATTTGCAGTCATGTGGAACTGGCCAAGAATTAATTGAGGTGAAGACAAAGTTAAAACTTTATCTGAAAATTCTTTAAATGCAAACTCACTAGTAAAAAAGAGCCTTTAACTCTCTCTATGGTCCAGCCAAAATGTTCAACTGGGTGATGATGAGATGTGAGATGAAGAGTTTCAGTACTGATTTGAAGTATTTAAAACCTTTTAATATGTGAAAAACATTTTTTTTAAAAGACATTTACCAGGAGAATACAAGGACTATTGGTGAATTAGCTGTCATTTAATAATGTGATAGAAATTACTGTGATTTAGGGGTATTTTATGTATTTTTTAATACAGCAAACAACTGTAATTTTACAGGTTTTTGATTGGCACCCATTGCAGCCATACTTTTTACTGTCAGTCAGTCATTTTCCAACCCGCTATATCCTAGCACAGGCTCACGGGGGTCTGCTGGAGCCAATCCCAGCCAACACAGGGCACAAGGCAGCAACAAACCCCAGGCAGGGCGCCAGCCCACCGCAGGACATACACACACCCACACATGCACATACACCAAGCACACACTAGGGACAATTTAGAATCGGCAATGCACCTAACCTGCATGTCGTTGGACTGTGAGAGGAAACCGGAGTACCCGGAGGAAATCCCACGCAGACACTGGGAGAACATGCAAACTCCACACAGGGAGGACCTGGGAAGCGAACCCAAGTCTCCTTACTGCGAGGCAGCAGCGCTACCACTGCGCCACCATGCCACCCACTTTTTACTGTATTTTTACAATTGTTTTACATTGTGTAATTTTTGAATATTTTTTTTCTGTAAAATTACTTGAATTACCAAATTAACAATATTTACAGATGTAAAATTGATAGGAGTTCCTTTATAAAAGCGGATATATTTATATTTTGACAGGCAAAATATATTAAATAGCAAAGAAAATTTGACATTGTAGTTTAGTACAGTTTTTTATGCAAGAAGATATCACTTATTTGGAATAACATGAAAATAGTGTAAAACATTTTTGTTTTACAGTATGGTGAAATCATAATAATGCTTAAACCATGTAGTTGATCATATATCCAAATTTAATACTATGTTTGTGCCTTATGAGTGAAACTTTCTTGAGTGTGCAGCACCATGGTGGATTGTTTTGTGTTGCCACCTTTTAGCACTTTTACCAAAGGTTTGAGTGTCGGGAGGGAATCCCTTTTCTTCAGACTTCATGTCCTCTCCATGTTCCACTGTGAAATAGATCACTATGGCCCAACTGACAATTTGTTTGTTGTCAAATATACCCATGTGGTGAGTGCCATATGGGGCATCTTGTTTAAAAGAATGCATAGGAAAGATAAAGAGTCACTGACATTAGTTCTATTTCTGCCCTTAGAGTGGAGGAGGATGCCCCAGAAGAATCTTAATGTCACTTCTGCTCTAACTTCAAGTGCCACACTTTCTGGAACACTACTATAAAAGAGTCCATCACCAGAAGTCAACATTCACTTGAGCCAAAAATCACAAAAAACAGAACTCTCCGTTAATTGGAGCCTCAACTTTTCTGAAGACTTGCTAACCTCATTCTAGTTAACCATTACTTTTTCTTCTTAGTTTCATTATATTATTGTTTCATTTTCAGTATGATAATGAAATGGAGTATTCTCAGCTGAAGCTCCAGCCTTTCTTATGTCTGTTTGTGTTTTATGTTTAAAGAGTGTAATTGTGCCTTTTAATGGTGTCCTATCCAGTGCTGACTGTTAACTTGCTCTCAGTGGTAGCAGAACAGACTTAAACAAAAAACTGGGTTCAAAAATGGATTAACTATTTCTAATTGTAAGCACCTGCGGTGGGTTGGCACCCTGCCCAGGATTGGTTCCCTGCCTTGTGCCCTGTGTTGGCTGGGATTGGCTCCAGCAGACCCCCGTGACCCTGTGTTCGGATTCAGCGGGTTGGAAAATGGATGGATGGATGGATGGATAATTGTAAGCAAAATAATGAAAATATTTACAATAATAACAATAATTGTACATAAATAACAACACAAGTACTGTGCTTTTTTAAAGGAAATAAATATATGAAGAGCTGGGACCAGTCCTGGGGACAGCAAGTAGGAGACAGGAATGAACTATAGACAGGAAAAAATATACAAAATAAGTACTACTCATTTTTGGTTAAAGTATTCTTTAAATGGCAGTTGGATTATTACACTTTTTAAAATCAATTACTTTCCTTTCACATCTTTCAGATATGTCATGTACCTTAGTCATAATTAAACTAGATTAGATAAACTGTATTAATCCCATGAGGAAATTCAGATGCATACAGCAGCAGAAACATAAACACTCACAGGATAGATGATATAACCAATCATTTTGTAGTGCATTGTGATGGAGTGAGCCTGTAGCTAAATGTTCTCCAAGACAGTTCCTCCTGGAGGGGATGGAAGGGATTTTTTATGATGGCATCAAGTTTTGCCACCATCTTCTTTTCCACAACATCTTCCACTGTGTCCAGTGTTCACCCTGTGATGGAACCGGCTTTCCTAATATGTTTTTTCAGACACTGTACTTCTTTTGTTCTTGGGTTGCCTCCCCAGCAGGCTGCAGTGTAATATAATACACAGGCTACTATGGATTTGTAGAACATTTCCAGCAGCTTGCTGCACACATTAAACCACCTGAGTCTCCTTAGCAAGAACAGTCTACTCAAGCCCTGCTTGTATAGCGCCACTCTTTAATCAAATCATATGGAGATATGCAATCAGCATAAGGATAAGCATAGCTTAAAACAGGTGAAAAAACTAAATACAAAGAACATTTACTAACATGTATTATTGAAAATGAGTATTGCAACACCATGAAAGTTTATGAACTGTAACAAATTTGCCAAGCAGAATAATATGGGTGTCATCCTCAATATATCAATAGCTTGGCACAACTACCGCAGAGATTTTAGGTAAAGGCATATATTACATCATATGTTATCATTATTATCATTATATTTAATATTACTAGGGGGCTTCGCTCGCCAACTCCTTCCCTGCCAGCACTACACGCCGTTGTGATGAGGGGGGCTGAACGCACCTCAAGGAGACGCGGCCTCTCCTCCTAAACCCCTCTTAAACGTTGATACAATGGGAAACAAATACATTTATTTTTAGCTCCTCTTTGCTCAATCGGCTGCTGGCTTGCTGCTGCTGCTGCCATGCCGTGTGATCTGTACTTCGTTCGCATAACCCTTCCCCCCCCACCGCCAGTGATACGTGTTGTTGTGAAGAGGGAGGCTGAACGCACACCAAGGAGACATGGTCGCTCCTCTGAAACCCCTCTTAAACGATGATACATTTTCCTACTTCCATTTTCTCTAACCTGCTCTGCATGTGCATCACGGGACTTGTTTCCAAAGGTTTTTAGTATGACGTGACTTGTCTGTCTCGCGGGAAGTGAAAGTGTCTCTCTGTCTCTCTTCAAAAGATCTCTGTTCAAAAGATCTCTCTGCAAAAGATCACATTTTGTTGCCGGAAGTGTCTCATCACAAAATTTTTTTATATAATAGAGAGATGATATTATCATTATCATTATTACATCATATATATATCATATATTATCTATGTAAATGGCAAGCCCTTAGTTAAAGTTTGGTTAGCAAATATTGTATATCTTCTTCTTCCACAGATCTCAATCTGGGTGGTTTTATGTGTGGTGGGTTCGGCAACGCTCTGTAATCAGCACATGCTCCCAACTTCCTCCTCCTCCTCCTTCTTCCACGGATCATACTCAGAAGGTTGAGGAATTATAACAGCTATTGGATTTAAAGAACAGTACGATCAATTGCATCTCTGGCTTTGTGGGAGTCTGTTTGAATTGTTACTGAACAAATTGGAAAGACTGCAACAAAAGACACAAGCTTAAGTACCCAGAACAGGACAATTCAGGAGGATGACAGATGGGGAAGATCAACACACATGTCTGACAGCAATTACACATTGCAGACCAATAAATGTGTAAAGATACTCTACACAAAGAGCAAGTATTACAAGATAGACCAATAGCTGTTGTGGTGTGTTGTTTGGTGTTGACAAAGACAGCAATAGGTAGCATGGTGATGCCAGTAGTTCTTCAATGATGGATTTCTTCTTATGTCTGGAGCAGAAGAGTTGGCGATGTTGGGTCAACAGACTGCCTGGAGAAAGGTTCTTCCACACACCATTATCAGGAGGTCTGTGCCACCAATACACAGTGTCATGGTTTGAGAAGCTAATGCATTTGACAGCAGATTCCACCTGGTTATCGCAGAGGGAACCATGAACACTGAAAAGTATGTCCAAGGGATGATCAACCATGTTCTCAATGCTGTCATGTGCACCATCAAAATAGGAGAAATTCAGCATGATGTTGAAGGGCCACACTCATTTGAACATATATGGGGCACCATTAGATGACTCCTGAATTCTACCCTTCATCCACGCACAACTATGTTTCATCGGACTAACAATATCGAAGACACACAGAGGAGCATCCCATTGGAAAGCACCCAGACATGTATTAACTCAATCAAGTGTTCTGTTTATCTAAAGGTGGATGTAGTACTTACTTGATGTTTAGAAAATTGGACATACAAGAAAAGGAAAATTAATTATTCAAATTATTTAATATAATTATTATTACATTAAATATAATAATTATAAAATAATAATTATAATTATTAATTATATCATATAATTATTAAAATTATTTAATAATAAAACTCCTTTTAAATTAAGCTTTAATTTTGTCATAAATAATGGTTGCTTCTCTGATAAATCCTAACTGAACACAAAAAGGATCACTCTGACTCCAGCCATCTGATGCCATCTGCTGGAAAAAAGCATAGTTACAGTCTATGGTTGTCACCTTTCATCTAAACTGCAGTAGGTGAGCAAATACTGTATGCAGTGCCGGATTAAACAATAGGCACATGTAGCATATGCTACGGGCCCCGCAATTTCGGGGGCCCCCAAATGGTGGACCCAATATTTAATGAAAAAGTGTAGCATTGAAAAACTGGTCTTTAAAAATATTATCTTTACGTTTTTAAACTGTAAATTTCTTACACAACAAAACTTTAGGGGCCCAACACATAAAATTCACATAAATATTATAAGATTCTTATTATAATCAAGAGTAAAGTAATTATTTAGTCCGGTTTGAACTGTTCAGAATCTAAACTTCAGATGATGCAGACCAAAAGGGCCCCCAAATTTGAAATGTGCTATGGGCCCCCAAAGCTCTTAATCCGGCCCTGACTGTATGTAGTATTTAGAAGTTTTAAAAAATAAATGCATATGTAGTTCCTTATTAAGAATAATGAGGACAGTGTTGGGCAACATGTTTATTTATACATATATAATTTGTTTTGTATGAGTTGAACAGACCAAGGATTTCATTAGGGTGCAGTGAGTGACTGTTGTTCTTGGACAAACTGCACATTCTCCGTGTATCTGCTTGGCTTTTCATCTTATATCCCCAAAGACGTGTCGGTAACATCAACTAGTGAAATTAAATTGGTTCTGTGTGAGTGAAAATGTGTGTGTGTGTATGACAGCACTCCACAATGAATTAGTTTGGGTTTAAGAATGTAATGTATGTAATATGGTAATATGGGGTGGCACAGTGGTATAGCACTGCTGCCTCACAATAATGAGACCTGGGCTCACATCCTAGATGCTCCCTGTGAGGTTTAGAAAATTTGCCTGGGTAAAGTATAGCAAATTCCACACAACTTTGTATATATTATGCTTTAGCTTTAGTTCACAATGGATATCCAGATTATCTGATCAATACCCAGAATTTATGATTCCTTCAGTTATGGGAAGTTGTCCAGGTCCAGAGGAAGCAAAGAGTTTCCACGCCATCATATTACTGCTTCCATATTTAACTATTGGCATAATGTTGTTATTGTAGAATGCTGGACCTACAGTTTAATGGGACCCACATTGTCTACTTTTGTTTTATCCATCCATAGAATGTTCTCTCAAAAAGCCTGGGAACGTCCATGTTCAATTCTGGCACAAGAAAGGTGAGTATGTTCTTCTTATTTAACAGTGTTTTCCACATTGCTACTCTCCAGCGAAACTCATTTTTTCTCAGTGTAGTTCCAATTTTTGGGTCATGAACAGTGACATTTGGTGGGACAAGAGAACCCTGCCCATCGTAGGTTGGTTTTAAGTATTTCTTGTGACTTCCTGAATCATTTTATGCTGTACCTTTGGAGCAATGTTGACTGTCTGGACACTCCTGGGAAGATTCTCTACTGTTTTAAATTGTTTTCCATTTGGAGATTATGGGTCTCTCTTTGGTTTGGAGGAGTCACAGACTCCCAGAAATTGCTTTGTAGCAGTTTCCAAATTAAAATATGTCAACAACATTTGTTCTGATCACTTCCCATATTTCCTTTCTTCATGACATTATGTGCTGCCAACATGACCCTGGTGGTAAGGGTCAAAGTAAATTGTTTATATTGAGCAGGCCTGGCTGGGTTCAGGCAACTGACTGTATTTGGGTTGATTTGCTAATGGTGTAGTTACTGTTTCAGACAGTGCCACTTTGTGTTGAATAACTTTGTACATTACATAAATTAGATTAAAATTAAAGTGCCATTTATTCACTCTGGTCCCCCTAATCTAATATTAGATTTTGGGATGAAGACCTCAAAACATTCAGAGTCAAAAATTTGCAATCACAGTGGAAATCAGAAAGGGAGTAAAAACTTCAAGGCATTATAATGTATGTGTATCTTTTAAGCACTTGAGCAGTACATGCTGTGTAGAAGAAATCGTTCTATTAATAATCAACTCAAAAAACCAGGCAAGAAGAAGCCTGTCCATTGTGTCTTTTATTTCTCTTCATGAAGAGGAATACACTCTGTCACAGCAGCCTGTGATTGAATAGCCCCAAAATAAAAGACAGAGAGTTATACCTGTATTTATAGATAACCAAATTTACATAACAATGCTGAATTAATGCTTAAAAATTAATCTGACATTTGCTCTGATTAGTTTGTTGGCTTGCACCATCTGATTTTTTTTACTCTTATTTGCTAAAATGCTAAGACATGAGGTGTTTTATCAGAGACCATTAACCAGTTTACTTACCCCAAAATAGAAGTCTCACTTCTACTACATTCTTGGTCCTACTTTTCAATACTTCTTCAGTTCCTGTGTGCATGACATCTTTCAGGTCTTACTAAGTACATGATAGTCAGCGAACTTCTTGAACCATCACCTAGAAAATTCCTGTTCTTTGTTGTTCACTTGGCCTTTATCTGGTCGAACAAGTTTCTGACATTTATTAACCCTTTTGCATTACTTCTAAAATATATGCTATATTTAATGTGGAAAGCATACCAAAAACCAAGCCAAGTTCCTTTGTATTGCTAAGCTCCTTGAAAAAGTGGTCCTTGAGCAGCTCCAATTATTTTTAGATGTAAATCACATGCATGAAACTTTTCAGTCTGGCTTTAGACCATACCATAGTACTGAGACATTTTAAAACTTTTAAAGGTTTTTAACAATGTGTTGCTAAGTGTTGACTCTGGGGTTTCTGTTGCGCTTGTGCTCCATGATTTAACTGCTGCTTTGATACAATAGACCACAATATCCTTTTATCCCGATTTGAAAAGGTTGTTGGCATTAGAGGCTCTGTGCTTGATGGGTTTAAATCTTATCTTAATGAAAGCACCTTTTCTGTTTGTATAGGCAAATTTTCATCCTCCAGGGTCAATTTTAATGATGGTGTTCCACAGGGGTCCAAACTGTGTTATATTCTATCTATATTCCTACTTTAGGTTCTATTTTTAAACAGCATGGTCCATCTGTCCACTGCTATACCGATTACACCTGTTGTGGTGTGAAATTTTGTATAGAAGTTGATAAATATTTTGTATGTCTTTATTTGTAATTTAGACAAAGCAATGTAATATTGGTGTTATATCATTGATAGAAACAGTGGTGGTTTGATATTTGGCTAAAATCCCCCCGTCCCCACACACACTTTTAGGACTAAGTCTTTGTAATTTTATGACAGTGTCGGGGGGGAAGTGCCTAAAACCAGTTTGGCAAGGGATTCTCTGCAGGACTCTCTCAATCAACCCCCACAGAAAAGCCAGACTACCTAGCTGACAAGCATCAGCTCAACAAATGGTTTTGGGGGCAGGTGTGAGAGGTATTGTGTGCCCTCATTGGTCTGAGGTATGACTGTTTGGGATTGGTTTGAATCAGGGGCCATTCTGTAGCACGATACCCTATTGGTGTAAGGATTTTGTTTTAAGCTTAGTTCACACCGGTAATCAGTTATCCCTCTTAATACAAAGAGTCTCCGAGACACAGGTCTTTTCTTGCTTACTTCCTTCTTTTTTATTTTTCTCGCGCATCCCGATGATGTCACACACTCAAATTACAATTCAACCATATACGGTCTGTCACATCCTGCTGACCGTATATAACATATTGTAACAGATTTGTACAAAGAATGTATACATTCGGTTGCTTTACCCCTCCCTATCGCTCTCTCACCATCATGATGAAGGAGCATCTCACACACCATGAACTGAAAAGAAGACCACACTGAGAAGCACAACTCAGCAGCCATATTGAGACAAGCATGCGGTCTGTCCTGAAGAAAGCCACAAAATGAGGACTTAACTAGAGACATTTAAAGTAACTGCAAGTCTGTGTGCCCCCTGAAATTACACGTCAGCATTTATCAGGTTGTATGGTTGCCAATATTTAAATGTAATTTGCTTATTGTTATTATTTTATGAATATTATCAATAATATATTATTTAAGTTTTAACTTAACTCGACTTGTCTTTTACTCTACGTAATTGCCTGAGGTTATAGATGTAGGAGGGATGGTGAGAAGTTATAAAGTACAATACCTTACAAACAATGGTAAGTCTATAGGATTTGATGCATTCTGACAAAGGCTACACATTAAAAAATACAAAAGGGGAAATTAGAGTAATATAGAATTCTACTAAAACAAAACAACACTCAAATTTATTTACCACTTAAAAACAACTCTGTACAGTCTCTTGTGATGGACAGCAGGCATTTCAGTCTGGCCGGGATGTGCCTCGACAGAGAAAAAGAAGAAAAGCAGCCTTTTCAGGGCACTAGATGGCAGCTCCCCTGGACGGAAATGGTTCCGTGGATTCCCTTGGGGCAACATGGGACATGGAGTCCGTTTCTTCAGCCCTGTTGGATGCTGTGGGTGCCGTCAGGGGGAGCTCACCAAGAACCTGGGGACTATTACTGTTACACTAACCTGGAAGTGCTTCGGAGTCACGAGGATGGAAGCCCACAGTACTTCCGGGATACTTGATGAAGGACGATGTGGCGTTTGACCCAGAGAAGAAATACTTCCAGGTCATGGACTATAAAAGGACTCTGGGAATACCAGCAAGCCAAGCCGGGAGGATTGTGTTATTGATTTAGTAAGGAGAATTGTGGAGTGTGCGGTGCTTTGTGCACTTATTTTGAAGAATATTATTAAAGAATCTTCTTGGTGCTTTTTATACGTGTGTCCTGGACATCTCTCTGGTGGGTTCAACGGGGTAACAGCGCCTCTAGCGTCCACACTCTATTGGAATGTTTGGATGATATCAAAAGCTGGATGTCCTTACATTTTCTGGATTTTAACCACAACAAAATAAGAGATTTTAATTTTTGGTCCTTCCAAGGTTTCCGGTATGACCACTAGCAGTCTTGGTCCACTGGAACAATTATGGTCATCATCAGCTAGGAATTTGGGTATCATTTTTGACAGCAGTCTTAAATTGGACAAAAAGATACATTTTTTTGTTAATCTGTTCTTACCAGTTGAGAGTGTTGGCCTTTTCTATGTTTTTCTGACTCTGAGAATGTCATATATCCTTTTATTTCATCCTGTTTGTGTTACTGCAATTATCAGTGCATAGGGGTCAGGCAGCCCCTTTATCGCCTACAGCTCATTCAAAATGCAGCTGCTAGGATTTTAACTAGAACTTGGAAGCGAGTACACATTACTCCAATATTGGTGTCTCTTCATTGGCTACCTGTTAGTTTTAGAATCGATTTTTAAGCTTTTATTACTTGTTTATAAATCTTTGAATGGTTTAGAAACACTATCTTACCAATCTTCTTAACCCATATGCCCTGTCTCTGTCTTTAAGATCATATTACCAGTTGACACTGGTGGTACCTCAGACACGGTTGAAGCATAGGGGTGATTGTGCATTTGTGGTGGCTGCTCCACAGCTCTGGAACAACCTGCTGCTGCACATTGGATCTGATCCGAATTTAAACATTTTTAAATCCAGATTGAAAATATATCTTTTTCCCTGGCTTTTAATTCAAATTAAAAGGGTTGCTAGTTTGTATTTTATGTATTGGATAGCCACTGTACATTATACATTGTAGCAGTTAAGGCTTTTGTCCACCTTTTGAACCCTCAGGTATCACTCCAAACACCAGGTAAAAGCACAATTCTTCTTTATTGTACAATCATGTGCACAAAGCACCCTCCGCTCCACACTACTCATATAATCACAATCACTAACAATAATACTCTCTCTCCTCCTCGCCCAGACACTTCGCCACCCTACCTCCCAGCTCAGCTCAATGTCTGGGCTTTCCCAGAGTCCTTTTATATCCCTTGACCCGGAAGTGGTTCCTGTCCAAAACCCACAAGTCCTTATTACTTCCAGGCCAGGGTAAACAGTCCTTTTCTTCAACCTGGGAGCACGTCCTTTCTTCCTGTCATGTGACCATGACATACTCCCGGGTTATAGGGCACATAAGAGTCCACGAGTCCCCCTACAGTGACTCCCGGTGGCCCCCAAGGTATCCAGCAGGGCTGTGCATAAAAACTACAGAGTCCATGAGGCCCTGCTGGAACTCGGGGCACGTCCATGCTGTTGGGAGAGCTCCTCCTGGTGGCCTGGGGGTGAGGGCCGGAATAGGAAGCCGGTAATCCACCACAATTCCCCCACCTTAGCGACGGCAACTGGGGCGGAGCGTCCAGCCCCGCGAGGGACGTCCTCCTCCAGGAGGACACGTTGGACAGACCTTGGCCGTGTTGTCTAGGCCCCCCAGAGAACCTTGGGGAAACGGTGTATCTTCTATCCCACCGCTCTCCTGTCCTCCGAGGACAACTTCGCCACATGTGGCCTGGCCGACGGCAGTTGTAGCACCGACGATGCCCTCCTGGTAGTCTTTCTCAACGAGACCAGAAACATCTTGGAAACTCCGTCAGCTCCGTCTCCGCCCCTTTCTCCGCCAAGGAGGGTTTTACAGCCGCCCTGCTGCTCTCAACCCATATCTCCACTTTGTCAGGAGACCCGCGTTTTACTTTGTGGATCTCCTGCTTACTCTGGGGCTTGTGCACAGCTGGGGACTCTCTACTGGTAAAAGAGAGCCTCCTTGCTGTCTGCACGCCCTTTGATTTCTGCTTCTTAGGAGGCGGCGTCATTAGCACCACATCGCTCCAGGTAACAGCACAGTTTAGCTGTACCGGTGAGATCGGCACTTCCCCCGCCCCTCCGGTTACCAGCGACACCTCGCTCAACACGCGGGTCGGGGTCTTGAGGTCCGAATCACTTCGGGAGACCGCGTCATACGCATGCCCCGGCTCGTTCGTTCCTCCCCCCGACCACTCGGTTATCGTGCCACACTCTACTGTCGGGTTCACAGTGACTTGGCACCCGCTACTTTTTAATTGCGGGCCTGGATTGCAATGCGTCCCCTTATTATCTATGGTACGGCTTAGGCTTAAGCTTATCTGTACCGCCGAATCAAGCGAGACCGGGGCTTCTCGGCCTAATCGCCACAGGTAGTCATGAAGTCTTTTCAGCGGCGCTTCGACTGTAGCTCCCAGCTCCTCCACTCGTTTCCTCAAGTCCTCGATCCCCTGAAAGAAACCCAGTACGGGCTCGAGCACCTCCTCGAGATCCCACACAGTCATAATGTTATTTAATTCGGCCAGAGGTAAGTTTGCTTTCTTATTTTCCTTACCTGCCGGCCGGGAGCCAATGAGCACGTCCCCTCTGGGTACGTGTTCGGCTGGGTTGCGCAAAGGCTCCTGGGTCTTGGAGTCCGAAGAGGATCGGCTAGCCTCCAGCGGCTGACTGCGATCTGCCTTTTCTAACTTGTCGGCAGACCATTCAGTCACCTCCCGCTCCTCTTTTCCTTTATTTAATATCGGTGCTGCTTCGCTCGCCTCCCCCTTCCTTTTCAGGGAGCTCAGAACCCTCGGGGAATGTATGACCTCACCTAAGGATCCAAAATGACCTTCTCCGTCTCGGCATCCATCGCGCGAGGTCACGTGGGGGTTTTCCACGTATGGGCTTCTTGCTTGCCGACTCTTAGCCTGGCTTGCCTTCTGGGTATTGCGGCCATCTTGCCGAGGTATGAGGCAGGCATCCGACTCACCGCTTGCTTTCTGGAAGCAGGCTTCTGCAAAATAGGAATAAAAACTTCCCTGCACTTTGGGCGTTTTCCCAGCACATACCTCCAGAGTTGGCAGCGGTGTTCCCAATCCATTTAGGGATTCCGGCGCGTCCGATGGCTGACAGCGTTCCTGCTGTTGCGCCACTCAAGCTCGTTCAGCCTTTATCAGTGCCCGGTCCTCCTCACTCCCAGTCAGGTAAGTCCAGGTCATCTCAGCTTCCGTTAGGTTCTGTACCCAGTTGTTATTGCCCTTCTTTTTCCCGGATTTCTTCCCCATCATGGTCTGCAGTAACATACGGTTCACTAATGCAGTGGTTTCTGTAGAGGGTGGTGTTTGCACCTCCGTGCGATGAAGCGTGACCTTCTCAGGGTTGTCTGCCCACACAAAATTTGTTGAAA
Organism: Erpetoichthys calabaricus; assembly: GCF_900747795.2. Classification (NCBI taxonomy): domain Eukaryota; kingdom Metazoa; phylum Chordata; class Cladistia; order Polypteriformes; family Polypteridae; genus Erpetoichthys; species Erpetoichthys calabaricus. The sequence continues at coordinate 135,045,226 of NC_041397.2, read as the reverse complement.
ACACAGGTTCTCTGCCAACAGACGGCCAGAGGATCCTGCCGACTACGCCAGTGTAGCAGTTAAGGCTTTTGTCCACCTTTTGAACCCTCAGGTACCACTCCAAACACCAGGTAAAAGTACAATTCTTCTTTATTGTACAATCATGTGCACAAAGCACCCTCCACTCAACACTACTCATATAATCACAATCACTAACAATAATACTCTCTCTCCTCCTCGCCCAGACACTTCGCCACCCTACCTCCCAGCTCAGCTCAATGTCTGGGCTTTCCCAGAGTCCTTTTATATCCAATGACCCGGAAGTGGTTCCTGTCCAAAACCCACAAGTCCTTATTGCTTCCGGGCCAGGGTAAACAGTCCTTTTCTTCAACCCGGGAGCACGTTCTGTCTTCCTGTCATGTGACCATGACGTACTCCCGGGTTATAGGGCACATAAGAGTCCACGAGCCCCCCTACAGCGACTCCTGGTGGCCCCCAAGGTATCCAGCAGGGCTGTGCATAAAAACTACAGAGTCCATGAGGCCCTGCTGGAACTCGGGGCACGTCCATGCTGTTGGGAGAGCTCCTCCTGGCGGCCTGGGGGTGAGGGCCGGAATAGGAAGCCGGCAATCCACCACAACATGTTGACTGTAATTATGGAATGTTTGTCTGTTATGCTAAATATTATTGTCTTTCTACTATTACTGTTATATACTGTACAGGATTTTGGTAAACACTTTTGTGTTTTTATATAGGTGCTTTATAAATAAAGTTCACTTGACTTGACTTGAAAAACACTTTATTCGCAATAACTATCATCAATAAGTCATTTTTCTTCCACAGCTGTTTTTGTGGAGAAGTGATTTCAAGCTAAAATTTAAATGAACAGATAGAGGAAGATTCAGTTTAGATATTTGTTTTTTGATTGATTACTCCTGAAGACATTTTGTATCCTATTCAATACAAGGTGTTATTTCAAAACAATATTTTCCTAAAATTCTGTATATACAAAATAATCAAGATGTTATATTTAGAAAACATGGATTTAATTTTAATGCTGAACTTGCATGTATTTTAATAGTTTACTAATGCATGGGCCTGTGGCATATAATAAATGTTACATAATATGTTCCTAAACATTAAACAAGATTGCTTAATCATGAACGTTTTTTAAATTAGCTCACAACTATGCACTTACATTGTATTCATTATAATACAAAATCCTTTAAAGTTTAATATTTCAAGGGTTAATAAGTGTTTTTTAGAAATCAAACACTTAAGCTTGTACATATTTGCAATGTGGATAAAGTAACTATTACTATAAACATGTACAAACTATTTTTTAAATTTAGCTTTTTCACTTGATAGTTTAATAAATCAATGCAAAAAAGAAAAGAATGTGTTTAATCTCATTCCATCACACATCAGTGCATACATTGATTTAAACTTAAAAACAGCAGACAACCCCATTTAATTTCTCTATATATTACAAAATTTCTGAATGCCCCTTCAGTTTTCAGAGTAATTTTCAGACTTAAAACACACTTTCACAAGGAAAATTAAGGATAATATTTTTTACATAGACATTAGTAATAGTGTCTACTGTATGTAAAGAGATATTGGCTTACTTTTTTTCAAAACCACGTGTATTGAAAATGTACTTACACCATAATTTTCTGAAATGGATAAATGAGTTAGATGATAAATGAGATTGATAATATTTGACTAGAAACTACATCTTCAAATATTAATCTGCTATGCTCTGCATGTTGTATTTTATGATTATAAATTATAGTTTCTTTCACATTGCCTTAATCAATTAAAGAAATGTGCAATTTTGTTTAAGATTACATTTTAGTGTTATGTTTACATAAATTACTCTGTTTAAAAACACCTTTTTTATTTTAAACAAAAAAATGAATTTTCTATGAATTGTTAAAAGTAGCTCCAGGGATGCTGAAAACTGTATAGATACATGAACATTACTGAAGCACTACTAATGATTCATATGACAGATATGGAAGATTTCCATAGCACAACTCCAGTCTGTTTAATAGGTTTCTTTGCCAGCATCAAAAGATGAGGTGGATGGGGTGGGGTGGTACAATTAATATGAAAGTGCTATAGAACCTAGCCTAGCCTCTCTTTGCATCAAAGCTAAAAGAAAATGTCGGAATTTAGTTGTATCTGGCCCCTTACCAAGATTATATAGAGGGGATGTGATTTATAGCAGATTGCATTCCCTTCACTGCTGGCTAGAAACCTGGTGTGCAAACAAAAGCATAGCGTTTGTGAACAATTGGGATGATTTTTGGGAAAGGCCTGGATTTTTCAGAAGAGATGGTCTTCATCCTAACTGGAGGGGATCTTATGTATTATCCCAAAATATGGCAGCAAAACTGCCTGGTTGACTGATTAGAGCACCATCCAGGCCGCAGTCATGTGATCTTAAATCACAGGCTGTTGTTTATCCCACCTGTTACTGTCCTGAAGCTGTTACCTATAATCCTTGTCTTGGGGCATCCAGTAAATTTAGTCTTGATACAAACCTTAAATTAATTGATAACCAAAAAATAAGGTGTATAATTAGACCAAGGGATAAAACCAGACCCTCCACCAGGGGCATCTGTAATAGAAATTTACTACAAATTAAAACAAAAAGTATATCACCAATTCAGAAAGAAGCATACAGTTTTAAATGCTGCTTATTGAACATTCGCTCTCTTGGCACTAAAGCTGTTTTGGTAAATGATATTATATTAAGTACAAAATCTGATCTGTGTCTTCTCACCGAAACCTGGCTTAGTAAATGTGACACTGTCCCCCTAGCTGAGGCGTCACCAGATGGATACTCGTTCCTTCATAAGTCTAGAGATTCAGGTCGAGGAGGGGGCCTTGGAATAATTCATTGTAACAAAATGCAAATCACTTCTAAAAATTTAGGCAACTTTACATCCTTTGAAGCATTCATTTTAAATATTAAAACAGATTCCAACACAATTATAGTGCTAGTCTATAGACCACCAGGGCCATATTCATTGTTCATGTCTGAATTTAGCAACCTTTTATCTGACTTGGCTATAAATTATGATCATGTAGTACTGATGGGAGATTTTAATGTACACATTGATGTGGAAACTGACACTTTTAGCAAATGTTTTACTTATTTGTTGAATTCAGTAGGATTTTGTCAGAATGTCAAAGGTCCAACTCATAATCATAACCACACATTAGATTTAATTATAACTTACAAAGTTGAAATTCAAAATTTAATTATTACTCCATTAAATGAAGTTATTTCTGATCACTACTTAATTACATTTGATTTGGTCCTGCCCTTGCGAACACACTCCCAGATTAAAACAAAGACAGTGCGGCATCTAGATTGTAATTCTGCTTCAAAATTTATAGATACTTTGAGTAAGTCGAGTGTAATTGTGGAAAACCATTTAGATCAGTTAACATCAAATGTAAACACAGAAAACAATTTAGATGAGCTAACATCACATTATAATGTGACCTTGAGAGATGCTCTGGACACAGTGGCTCCCCTTAAAACAAAAGTGATCAAAGCACATAGAAACTCTCCCTGGTTTAATGAAAACACTCGAGCTCTTAAATTAGAGTGTCGAAAACTGGAACGCAGATGGAGAACAACAAAGCTACAGGTCTTTCAAATTGCATGGACAGAGAGTGTTAATAAATATAAAAAAGCCCTCTTTAAAGCTCGGTCAGAATATTATTCTACATTAATAGATAGCAATAATAAAAATCCTCGGGCACTGTTTAGAACAGTGACTAAATTAACAAATGGAAATTCAGATCAACAGTGCAAAATACCAACAGACATTAGCAGTACAGACTTTATTAACTTCTTCAATGAGAAAATTAAAAATATAAGATCCCAGATCTCTGCATCACAGTACAAACCAAATACTAGCTTAGCAGACCCTGTCTCACATTGCACTCAGCACTTTAGTAATTTTAATCCTGTAACTGAGCAGGAAGTCTTAAGTTTAATTTCTAAAATGAAGCCCGCTACTTGTTCCCTAGATCCAGTGCCAACAAAACTAGTAAAAAGTGCAATGGATGTTCTTGCAGCGCCTATCCTAAACATTATCAATAGTTCATTATTGCATGGCACAGTACCAGATGCACTAAAAGTGTCAGTCATTAAACCATTACTTAAAAAGTCAGACCTTGACCCACACATACTTAATAATTATAGGCCTATTTCAAATTTACCGTTTCTCTCTAAAATACTAGAAAAAGTAGTCGCCAGTCAGCTTCAGACACACCTTATGCATTACAATTTATTTGAGAAATTCCAGTCTGGTTTTCGCACTGGTCATAGTACAGAAACGGCACTAACACGGGTTGTAAACGACATTCTGATATCCTCTGATGAAGGAAACTCATCTGTAATTATGTTGTTGGACTTAAGTGCAGCATTTGACACCATCGACCATTCTATTTTACTGCACAGGCTAGAAAATGATGTTGGGCTTACAGGCACCGTGCTCGCTTGGTTTAGTTCTTACTTATCAAATCGATTCCAATATGTACAGAAATGTGCTGACAGTACTCCATCATTATACACAGAAGTTCAATATGGTGTCCCGCAGGGCTCAGTACTGGGACCTTTACTGTTTTCACTGTACATGCTTCCACTGGGATCTATCATTAGGAAACATAATGTTAATTTTCACTCGTATGCAGATGACACCCAGTTATACCTTTCATTTAAATCAAATGAAGTTTCTCCAATGTGGTCTTTAATTAGTTGTGTTAGTGAATTAAAGGAGTGGATGAATAAGAACTACTTGTCTTTAAATACAGATAAAACAGAGATGTTAATTGTTGGAGGGAATGATGCTGATCACAATAATATTTTGTCATCATTTAACTCAATGGGAATCCCAGTCAATTTTACTGAATCAGCCCGCAATCTAGGAGTTATCTTTGACTCTAGCATGTCATTTAAAGCGCATATTACAAAGTTGTCCAAAACATGTTTCTTCCATCTTAAAAATGTTAGGAAATTAAGGCGCTTTTTAAATAAACAGGATTCTGAGAAACTAATTCATGCATTTATCTCTAGTAGGATTGACTACTGCAATGCGGTGTTCACTGGATGTTCAAACTGTTCTTTATACAGCCTCCAGTTAATCCAAAATGCGGCTGCGAGAATTATTACAAGAACAAGAAAATACGAACACATAACTCCAGTTCTTAAATCCTTACACTGGCTCCCGGTTAAGTTCAGGGCAGATTTCAAAATCCTTCTTTTAACATATAAATCATTAAATGGTCGAGGTCCGGCTTACTTGTCTGAACTTATCATGACTTACAAACCAGAGCGCACATTAAGATCTCAAGATGCCGGTCTGCTTATGATTCCAAGGATTAATAAAATAACAGTGGGGGGTCGAGCTTTTAGTTACAGGGCCCCTAAACTGTGGAATGGTCTGCCTGCTACTATAAGAGATGCCCCTTCGGTCTCAGCTTTTAAATCCCGGCTGAAGACTCACTACTTCAGTTTAGCATATCCTGACTAGAGCTGCTGATTAACTGTACAGACTGCATCTCTGTTGTTAGTCATTAGCACTTAAACATAAGTAACATGACAGTTATAATTGTATACTAACCCTCACTTATTCTGTTTTTCTTCTCGGTACTCAAATGTGGCACTTGGTGCCACGGCCCACCTGCCAAGTTGTTTTGCCTGCCTAAGGAAAAGTCATCCCAGATGGAGGATCGCAGGAATCGTGGGAAAGAGGGGTCCTTTCATCGGATTGGCTGGCCCAGCACTGTTTCAGCTGTGGAATGGCCAAATGGGGGAGGCAGCTTGAAGGATGAGGTCTCCAGGACTCTATACAAATACAAATCTTATTATGGGATATATCATCTACTGTTAAATTCTGCTCTGTACTTCTAAAATTTATATATTTTTTTTTTATTTCTTACTATATTGAGAAATTGTTCTGTGTACTGTACTGTATTGTATTGACCCCCTTCTTTTGACACCCACTGCACGCCCAATCTACCTGGAAAGGGGTCTCTCTCTGAACTGCCTTTCCCAAGGTTTCTTCCATTTTTCCCTACTAGGTTTTTTTGGGAGTTTTTCCTTGTCTTCTTAGAGAGTCAAGGCTGGGGGGCTGTCAAGAGGCAGGGCCTGTTAAAGCCCATTGCGGCACTTCCTGTGTGATTTTGGGCTATACAAAAATAAACTGTATTGTATTGTATTGTATTGTACAAGGGTTTTGAATTTACTGTACTTTGGGCAATGTTATTCATCCACTTTTGATTGTGCATGCCGTATCCGTGGAAACTAACTGATGGGTTTCTTCTACAATAAGGAGGAACCCAAGTAATAGCGTGGTCTACACTGGGCAATTTTATTCATCCTGTTTTCATTTAGCTAGAGAAGCCTATTTCTATAGCATATCCTTAATTGTGGTAATGAGTTTTCCTTCCAATATGAAACTCTTAGGGAGTAGGAGGTAGAGCAGATATGAAGGTGCTACATAGCCCTTCATATTATTCCTGTTATTGTGCACAGTTGAGTCAGTTTTAAAAGTGCAGCTCCATGTAGATGCTTCTCAGAGGAAAGTGCAACACCATGAAATGTCTGTGTTTCTGTGTCATTTTGTTTATCTGAGTTTACAACAACTTGAGTGTGGTGTTGCGTTGATTCTTTCAATTTTTTGTTTTCCTAGCAATAAGGTTATTTATATCGTATTGTTACAGCTCATGGGTACGGGAGATCGAGGAATGGAATTAGCCTCTTTTCACCGATTTCTGGTGAGCGGCACTAAAAAAAGACCACTGGGCTTCTTTGATGCCAATCGTGCCCTGCTGCTCAGGTCTTTAAGGATGACACAGGATTGCCAGGTCAATAAAAAAAACCAGTACTTTGACCGCATTAAAATAGCGAATTTTCCCCAAAAAAATAGCCCAATGCATGCAGAGGACAAAATTACACACTGGAAAACAGGGGAGTGGGGGAGGGGTTTGGGAGTGTGCAATGTCATGGGGAGTGTCAGGTACATACCATCAAAGCCCGAGGTGGTGGAGGGGTCCCCTCTAAGATATTTCAGAGTGATAGAACAATGGTAAAAAACATATACAAGTATGAATAGCAGGGAAAGGGGGGCAAATGGTTGAAAAAACATGGTAAAAATGAATTGCAGAGGGTTGAACAATAGCCCAAAATACCACATTGATTTTTAAAAAGTAGCCCAAAATACCGTTACCCACAAAAGCTCATTATTTTCCGCACACAATGATCAAAAAGGCTATATGAACAGAGTAGTGGTGGTGTACTGTACTTGTGGTGAAATACTATATCAGCCAGCTCAGTCACTTCTGCTGTCCATACTGCAGACATGATTTTTATTTAGTGGCAAAAATGTCTGGGAAAAAGAAGTTTAAGTTTCAGCGTAAAGATAGCTCCACAACTGAACATTCTTGTGTGTACGTTTATGTCGAGCTTACAGTAAGTACAACAAGGTACTTCGTTTATAAATATTTCCCTCCGATGCAGAAACCTGATCTAAATGGATCGTCGCTATCCAGAAAGAGAGATTTACAATTAGTCCCAATACCTGACTTTTTAGCCAGGGTTTTAAAAAAAGAGGATTTTCATGAACCAGGGTCTGAGACAGGGCAGTGACTGTCGAAGAAGGGAGCGGTTCTTGCATTGTTTGAGTGGAACAATTTCTACTTTCCACTTTCAAGACCAGGGGTTTGGGAGAGGAAAGAGTGAACGAAGGAGAAGGACACACTCGGCGAAGAGGAGAATGATAAAATCCTCGAGTACCTCAACTATGCTTCAGCACTGGATCCAGCAGTTAGTAAAAGCAGATAAAGATCAAAATATTATTTTCATAAAAATACATTAGTGAACTTGATGATCAGGAACTTGTCTTATGAATGAGCCTGCACTGAACCTGCAGAAAAAC